>NC_084768.1:11741591-12043555 GCF_028858725.1 Colius striatus
CTCCATGTCTTTCAGAAGGCATGCCCTACATTTTGTTACTCTGTGACCCTCTCTAAGTCATTTCAGTTTCTTCTTAGTGCAAACTAGGAAACATTCTGCCATCTCCCCAGCTTTCTTAAAATGGCAAGAGCAGCTGGATCTAACAGTCTTCTGAAGGCAATACTGTGTTTCAGATGTGTATTGTGCTGCTTGTGCTATCCATTTGACAGGCTTTCACTGGTTAAATTACAGTAAATACAGAGGAGCAGCTTTTGTGAACCACCAGCAGATGTTTGCTGTTGCTAGTTTTAGGAGTCTCGTGGAACAGCAGGAACAGACTTTGTGCAAAACACTCTTCTTTTCTGTGATTTTGCCATCTCACACTGTTCTCACAGCACTGGCTTGGTAATGATACAAAAAAGCTTGGGAGGTAAGCTTTGATTGCAGACTAGCTGCAGTTGGGGCCCTCAGAAAGCCAGATCTCTAAACTATAGTTTGTTTTCAAAAGCCTGTGGCTGAGACAGATGTGTTAGCTGGAAACATGTCATTTATGATATAATCAAATGCTTGACCTCTTATTCAGGTATTAGTTGTTATGACATGGATGCTGAATGTTTCAACTGCCTCACAGTTTGTTTCATTCAGATTTAAGCTGCCATAGCTTTGTGTGAAATGCTAATTGTGAATGAAATTATCATGTTAGCTCGATTGATTTGATTTTTGTAACACCTTGCTGTACAGAGGAGAAAATGGCCACAAAACAGTTTCATATAACAAGCAAGAGTACTAGAATCTGTTCACTTTCAAACTTTTTCTTCAAATAATGTCTTATTTTAAACCCAGCCCAAGTTTTGGTCGGGGTAGGTATCAATGTGGTAATTTGCTGTCCTCTCTTGAGCTATCAAGTCATTTGATTGAAGTGGTTTTGTACTCAAATGCATGTTGTGGGCAGAGAAAAAAGTTCTTTAATGCAGAATCAACCTTGCTCTGTGATCTGAACAGAAATGAATTATCATGGGCACAGACAACACGGGGACGGAGCCAGCCTGAGTTTATGATAGCACCAGCTTTACTTTGACTTAGTAATAAATACATCTACAGAGTCCATACCTCTTTCTTTCCTCCATCTCTATTGCTAATGGTTATGTAGCTTATAGGAATTATCTGAGCATACTTGTATTAACTGTGATTGCAGGCAGAAAAGCCTACAGAACAGCCTACCTTTATTAAGAATAAAAGATTATTCTTAATACTGGAAAGCCAAAGCATGGAAAACATTACAAACATCAGAAATGAGAGATTTTTTTTTTGCACAACACCCAAATACAGATGAATACAAGCATGATTTAATTCTGCAGTGCTTGGTTTGCAACCCTAAAATATTATTTTGATACAGATCTTTGGACATAGTTTTGTTTTGTGGTTTTTTTGCTTTGCTTTGATTGTTTGGGGTTTTTTAAGAGAAAAGGTGCGGATAAAAATAAAATGAAAACCAAACCCCATAAAAATGATATCATCTTCTAGATAAAGCAGTAGTGGAGGAAAAGAGTTGTGTGGTTTTCCAGCACGGATACCTTTTTGCATTCAAGGAGCAGGCAAAAGCCGGAACAGAGAGTCCTGGTGCAGGCTGTGTGGGAGAACGTGATTTGCACAGCAGTTCTTCTGCCCTTGTCTCCCCATGGGCTTTGTGTTAATCTGCTCCCTTTCTCTCCTGATTTAGTTTCCTTGCACAGTCCAGCAAGAGGGAATAGTTTGAGACAAATACCTAAGGGAGAGAAAGTGGGACAAGAACAGTTGGTAGAAAACTGTAAGTGGAGAGAAAGGAAGCTAAGATGAATGAAAAAGGCAGAGACTTTGATGGATGTTGAAGTCTGAGCACCATGACAAGTGACTGGAAAGAGGTAGACAGTACTAGGTGCCTTTCACAAATGACACTACAAAAATGTATTTAGTAACACACATTACTTCTTTCCCTACCACATAACCAGAAAACATGCTTGAAAGCTCAAAAAATCATTAGGTCATAGCTGATAACATTTGGAAACATGTATTGCATTATTTAATTCAGCTCATGCAAGATTGCTGTGTATAATGCAGTTTCCTGGGCATTATGAAATCTAGTTCTAAAGTAATTAAAATTAGAAACTTTGAAAACAATTTTAACAGTTCCAGGAATTTATAGGCATTTCTCAACTTTAAATAACCCCATTGTTGATTTCTTTTTTCTCCTAATTTATGGCATTGTTAATCTGTTCAGCAATTGCTATCTATACAGGTTCGCAGTGTCCTTTTAACTATATACAAGCTATTACCACATCCACCCCAGACACTTGTAGCAAGTCTAAATGTACACATCTCTCAACTCTTTCAGGAGAAATGTCTGAAGTCAAAGACTTTCTTTGATTTTTGGAAGAAATCAGTAAGTTCAATAAGAGCAGGGCCAGAGGATATTGATACTTACCATGACTTATTCATAGCCTGCTTTCCACTAATTTGTGATTTTTTTTCTTCCATTTCCAACTAAATCTTAATTATTTTTCAGTCTTTGAAGTGAATAAAAATGAATGCAATCCAGTTGCAACAGGAGTCAGTGTAGTGACATACTTTGATGTCCTATAATATATACATCCCAAGTAACATCCCAGAAAAAACTTAATGTATGTTGCTTGTACCGAGTGCCCACGATCTACCTTCTGCGACTAAATGCACTCAGTGCTCACTGCACACTGTTGCCTTGTATACAGCCCTTTCTTGTCCTACCAATCACACCTGAAGCTGCTTTCTTCTCTTTTCATGGTACCAGAACAATTTTTATAGGGAGTGTTTACCTCTTTCTTCACTTTTTTCTTTGCAAGGGGCCTGTCTCTGACCTGAGCTTGTTGTAGCAACAATGCTCTTGAATCTGCAAATACCTTACTATTTCCAGAAGCTGAGGTTTAAGGATAGGAGTACAGGAAAGTTCACCTCAGCATTATTTCTGCTATCCTTGTTTTGGGTAAAAAAAAAAATAAATCCCATTTCTGTGAGCATTTTGTAAATACACTATTATTATTGCTTTGCACAACAATACCATACTTCTCCTTTCCTAGAGTGCAATTGGTAGTAAATATTCTGTGTATTTTACAGCGAAGGGGTTCAGCAGTGCCCTATTTACTCACTTGAGAATGGCAATTTTGTGGATGGATAATTTTTGATAGCATTTCTGTTCTCATGACATTAACCAGATGCTTGAAGAAGGGCTGACTCCATAGGGTGATGTAAGAGTTGCTCCCAAAGTGATGCCACCAACGTTTGTGTTTGCTTTACAGGTTGATGACCAAATGAAGTTGCTTCAGAACTGCTGGAGTGAACTCTTAATTCTAGATCACATTTACCGGCAAGTGGTACATGGGAAAGAAGGCTCCATCCTTCTGGTTACCGGGCAACAAGTGAGTATGTGGCCTCAGAGAAGTATTGATGGCTTTTTAATAATCATTTTCAAAATAGCAGAAATTTAACTAGGTCAGAAGCACTCCTGTGTTCTCTGAGATTCTCCACAAATAATGTAGATAAAATGACTTGTGCACTCTGTTCCTAGTCTGCTGATGACAGTTAAACTTATAAAAGCAGATATAATCATAAGCACTTTGCTTTTCAAATATAGTTGTATACTTCAGTGATTGAAAAATAGCAGATGAGAAGTGTTTCTTGAGAAGTTGTATTTCCTTGGAGCTAAAATGGTTTCTGACAGCAACAACAACACTCACAGACCTGGTGCTTTAGGTCTAAGCAATTATAGCTTATTTTCCCTTCTGAATTGTGGTTTACTCAAAAGAATAACCAGCTGGGTCAGAAACCTAGAGAACCTGCAGCTACTACCTCAGAAATAACTTGCATTTAGAGAAGTATGCACATGTGTGAGAAACTGGGTGACTGAGACATCTAATCCCAGGAAAAGTATTCAATCTGTAGGCTATAAAAGCAGATATCGTGTCAGGAACCGTCTCAGGGCAGGCACTTTGCGGTTTCTGCACAGCTTTCTGAGGTGTCTTTCTTCAGGTGTCAGATGCAGAGATCTCCCAAAATGCAAGAGCAATAATGTGGCAAATATTAGGAAAGCTGTGAGAAAACCTAAAGGAAACAGAAAGCTTTGTCTTCCTTGTACTTTCCAAACCACAAAGAACTTTACAGTAAAATAAGAACCTTATTCCTCAGACTCCCAATATGTCTTTAGCAGAAAAAGAAAAAAATCACAGTATCAGAGAGAAGCAAAATGTGCCTGGACATTATGCTCCCGATTCAAAGTGAAGACAAACGATGGTTCATTGGTATTTAAATAGCTGCAAACTGAACTGCATCAATTTATACACACATGGGAAAGAGTTCCTTTTTTTCTAAGGTACACCATTTGTGTCTGCATGATGTGGAAGCCACAACATTATAGCTTTAGCTATCGTCTAAAAATTGCAAGAATCAGAAGGAGAAATAACTGTTTGCATTCATGATTAAAAGGTGTACAGTAGAAGGGAGAAAGGACAGGCTTGTCCAAGAAAAGAAGTGGGAAAATTCAAATTCTAGCTGTTGAACTGATTCCTGCACCTTCGTTCAAGGTCATTAATCTATTTGAGATCAAGTCATTTATGAATTGAACATCAATTATATGAGCAAAAATCAGTTGCATTACTCTTGATTTATATTGGTATTATTGAGAAAATGACTGATCCCTTTTCCATCACATCATCTGCAAAACATGGACAATTATTTTATTTACCACATAGGGAGACTGCTCATTCCTTTCTTTACTGAGCTATAAGTACATTGACCGTTTTCTGTTCCTGAGAGAACTGCTAAATTAGTGCTTCATTTGTTATGTGATTAGCTAGTTTTTAAAGGTACTGAGTGCCAAAGTCCCACTGAAATCATTAGAGACATCTAAATACCCTTAAATTCTAGCCATTGTCCCCATTTTTCCACAGTAATAATTCTAACCTCGTTAGACACTTTTATCTTTTCTTGAAAAAAAAAACCAACCCATCTGTAACACAATCTCAAGGCAAAGCAGAGCATTTCATCACTGTTGGACAACAGGTTGCAGGATGCTTATTAAGTGTACTGCTTGCAAATCAGTTGTCTATTTCCAGGCAGAATTATAGTCTCTAACTAAATTAAAGCCTGGCTAAATTGGACTGATTGCACCCATTCCTGCCCCAGGTTTGTCAAGTAGGTTTAATACATCCTCATTTCAACCCAATTTTGTTTTGCTGTGTTGTTTGTCATTCTGAAGTCAGGGCAGTCACTCCAAGCATCTCCCATCATCTTCTGCACTTTCCTCTTCACATTTTGGCTGCTTGGAGAGCAAGTAGTCATATCATGAGAACAGCAAGCAAGAACTAGAGTCAGTCCATTTGCTTAAGGTGGATCACCAGAGCCACAAATCTTAAAATTACAGAATAATCCAGGCTGGTAAGGATTTTAAGGAATTTCTAACCACCCTGATCAAACCAGGTTTCTCAGCACTTTGTTTGGTTGGGCTTGGAAAATCCCCAAGGATGGAAACTGCACAAGCTCCCCGTGCAGCCAGCACCGCTGCCTGACCATCTTCATGAAGAGGAATTTTGTTTGTAGTTCTGGTCTAAATCTCTGGTTTTTTTCAACTACTACCCAATCCTGGTCATTCTCCTTTGCCCATGCTGCAAGCACAGAGCCTGGGAGACGTTTTGAGAAAGACTGAGGCTAAGTGTTACTAAGTACCTCAGCCTGGTTTGTGTTTGCTGTCACTAAGTCACCAGTTAAAATCCAGCAGCAGTCTCACATGTTCCTTCTGATGAAAACTGCTGTAGGTGTTTTTATTTTCTACTACCAGCAAAGCACTATGAGCAAAATTAGTCAATCACCTGGCTTTCGAAAAATATTAACTTTAAACTGAGGACATGAGCTAGATAGCCTACACTGTTACCTGAGAGATCGTGATTATTGTCACACTTAAGACCTCAGAAGCCTCACTCCTTGCTTTCCTTAGGATATCCCTCCACAAAAGCTCCTCATAAACACAGTTCGTTTTACAATCACAATCAAGGGGGAACCTGTAAGGGGAGAACTTATCACCACTGAATTAGAACATACCTGCTTTCCCCACTTAGGCTGCACAGCCTCTGTTTCTCAGACAAAAAAGTCAAACTTCATCCAGCTCCCCAGGGCCCTTCCACTGTCAGTTCTGTATTAGGTATCTAAAATGGGCTAGTAGTTAGAAGCACACTCAATAATTTTCAAACACATTGGCTCAAAACCCATTACCCTAGGGCATTCCTATCACATTTCCATACATCTGCATTTCCCTCAAGCCGTTGGCTTATGAGTTTTACTCAGTGTCAATCCACTGTTCCGACTTTGATGGGGAAAAAGTGCAGTCAGCAACAAAGTCGTAAGCATTGGCCTTTGCACAGAAACAGGCTATGTTTTATTTTGTTATTTATTTGGTTCGAGTTTCATAAGTGAAGCTCTTTTGTGTGTATGGGTTTCAAGAAAGCACTTTTTTCAGATCATTACAATTCCTCAGCAGTTCCTCAGAAACTAGTTCCTCCCTACGCTGCACACTTCATTTTCTGCACTAAGTACTGCCCCTCAGCAGTAGCAATTACCATTTCAAAAGGAAATAAAGTAGCACAAATGCATTTTACAACTCTCCAAATTTCATAATAGAAAACAGCTAAGGAGTGATTTGCAATGTGATGGTTAATTGTAACTCATTGCCAATATGCTCTCCACACATCAAGTTTTGTGGGCTTGCCATGTGGCATGTAATTTTAACAGACCATTTCTAATTATAGAACTTTAATTCCTCCAACTCAAGCATTTTCCTTTTGTGTCTTCTACACCAGCAATACTCTGCCAGCTTCCAAGGTCCAGCACATATGGAGCAGATATTAAAGCTCTGTAGAGAACATCATTCTACACCACACAACACACGAATTGTAGCCTCAGCTGCTCAGACACAAGCTGCTCATTTTGTTCATACCTATACTCTGCTCATTGTTGCCAAATCTTTCCTCTGTCAAAGTTTGGTCAAAGCCTTTCATATTAAAAATGCCATCCAAAACCACACTTGAATCTCTGAATCTCCCCTTAGATAGGACTCTCTGTAGGTCTTTAAGGTATACCTTACTGAAAGGTGGTGATGTGTGGCTTGGGGACTTTTTGTGGCAATGTAATCTCTGTTAGATTTACCTGCTTGCAAAGAAGGCTTCTTCTGTCCCAATGTGGCTGTATTTGCTGAGAGGCCTTTGGAGAAAACGAGTTAGACAAAGTAAATGCACGACTTTGGAGTTCTACTGCTTGCATATTATAGCTAATTAGCAAGCACAGTAACATCATCCTAGGGGAAAGGTCCACTGGCAACTTAATTCATTATCTTCTATTATTATGTATCATGGTAAAATGACAAGCATCTTTTGCTGTACAAGTCATCACAATTTTAATTAATGTAGCTAAACCTGATTTAAGCATATCTGTTGGTTTTGTCCATGCTGAGCCCTCCCCAGTTTTTGTTCATAGGCACCTCTTCAAAGTCTTTTTCCTTGTTCATTTGCTTAGAAACATAAATACTGCTTTAAATGTTTTAATGAAAGTATTAATTATATGAAAAGCTGAAAGTGAGCTTAATAACCACCATAGTTGCCACCAAAACAGGTATTTTAGGAAACTGTGGAAGAGTAATTGTAGTTGTGATGGTAAGTTAACTTGCTTGCTATGTACTGTGCCGAATGCGTCCGTCCGAGAGAAAGGCTCATCCATCCACATGGCCATACCCTAGAGTCAACTCACAGGCTCTCAGTAGGCTCAGGACTTCAAAACCCAGGGCAGGCCTGAGGAGGGAGCAGTGAGGATGAAGCCCTCCATCACCAGCCAGCTGTGCTGGCCAGGGCTGCACAGAGCAAAACAGCAGGGAGCAGAACAGTCCCTTTGCTGTGTCTGGGCACCCACTGCCTCCTTGGCCTTCCTGCTCCAAATACACACTGATCTAAGGTATTAAATAGTAAATCCATCTTGCACTAACTTGAACTACCTTAGTCTTCTAGAACATCTGATCGTGACCCAAGTATACAGTCATGGCAGGGGCTTTATTCCTTCCTTTCACTCTTCCTGCTCTGGCTGAAAGGAATGGCATTCAGTGATAGTACCTGTAACAGCCATCAACAAGTAAAAACATTCTAATCCTAAATTCTAGACACTCTTTCAAGCCTGCTGAAGCACTGAAAAAGGGATTGGTACAGTTCCACGTAACATTTCCACACACCTTATGACCCCACTACTGTCATATCCTAGGAATCAAACACAATTTAATTTTAGAAGGGAGGAACCCAATTCCACCATTAAATCTTCAGCTCCATTTTGTGGGCATGGAGAGGAGTCAATACCAGAGGGCATTACCTGACTCCACCAGAAAGTTTCTGTCTAAGCTCAGTGAAACCAGGGATGTGGCTTCAAGAATCATTCATTACCATAAGAAATCATTTGCAAAACAAAAAAGCACAAATGCTCCCTGCATTTCTGGCCTTCAGCCTCAGCATTTGTTTAGCCCATGGTATAGTTTTGTGTTGTAAAAGAAGGTTTGTCTTTTGTTCTGTCCTGTCTTTGGCATTTTTGCAGCCATAGGTAGATGAAAGCCACAGAGTCCATAAATCTAAGAGCTCTCATGACTTGGGTAGTCCCAGCCACGTGCAGAGGCAATTTAGGACCTAAAAACCTGGTGGAAGGTGGAGATGTAAGGACTTTAAACACAAAGTTAGGTGTTAGCAGAACGGAGGGTTTTGAGTATGTAATTTTAGATTTAAGCCCTTCAGTTAGCCAATGGCATACTACAGCAAAGCCTGTGCTATAACACAGATAGCAATGTCCACTCTAACCTTAAACGTACCAGTTTAAGCACCAGAATGGCAAGAAAGGAGCAGCAGGGTAAATTATTCAGTGCTGTTCTGCCTGCATTGCTTTGGTACCAAATTAATCCATTGAAGCCTCTATCATTACTACTTGATCATTACTATATTTGTCATGCAAGATAGGACCGTGTCTCAGTACATGAGACATCCACACTTCCTTTTGTCTGTGCAGCCACAACTTTACACCCACCGTTTTACTTCTAAATTAGGTTACGTAGAAGCTTAACTGAAGCTTCTGTGTCCAGCACACCACCTTAAACATCAAAATCAGCTGTGAAATGAAGTACTATTAATCAGGAAGCAAGAGTATTTCAGTTGCAGGTTTGACTTTACCAAATGCAATTAATGGTACAATGTAAAGTGAATGCTAAGGCTTCAGTGTGCAGTTAAGCATTTTGCTCAAGATCCAGGCTGTTTGAATCTTTATCTTTTAAAAGCATTTTTAATCACAAATTGGAAGGTGAAAGATTTAATACACCTCCTAGTATCAATTTCTGCCTACAGGACCAAGCAAACAGGACAGTGTACTCTTCAGTGTGACTGCCTTTCCAGAAGAGGCATTAACTGAGGATTTTTCATGCACAGTTGATTTTGTATAAACTGATTGACACCTTTGGGGGTCGTCTTTCCACTGACTCATAATTTTGCTCACTCTTGAAAAAAGCCTTCTGCACACCCAGTATTCTCTAGTTAAAGATGAAAATTCAACTCATCATATTTACACAATAAAAAAAAATCCATTCTGCGTTGTTTTTAATTGCAAATCCTACTCAGGGGACCAATTCTCCTGCTTAGGAGGCAGCCCTGTGCCTTCTACTAGAGAACCAACTGCAGTCAATTATGGTAATGAAATGTCAATAAATATAAAAATTTAATACAGCCTGCTCTTGGTGAGTGGCAGATGAGGACTTGCCTCCCAGACAAATTTGCTAGTGCTGCAAATATTAAATGCACCTGAAAGAGTAGCAGGTTGCCTGAGAGCTCTCCAGTAGAGGGATGGTGGGAGATCCAGGCATCTACTGGGTTTTTCCATTATGGCATAATCGCTGCACTAAGGCCACTGATATTCTTGACATCCAGACATCTTAACTTCTTATTATGACATGACTAGCATATTTCTTTCACAAGCTGGAACCTCACTAAGGGATTTTGAGCTTTTTTTCCCCCCTTAACAATTACAAAAGGGAAATTAAGCTGTGAAAGTTGATATTTATATGGGACCAGTTTCTCAATATGAAGCAGATAAATGATGCCACTATGTTAAACCGCTCTTAAAGTGAACACCATTTGAGGTATCTTACTTTATTTTTGCTCGGGATTTCTGTAATATTTACACTTTTATATACACTTATAGATAAAGAAATATGTATAAGTATATATACAGAAGAAGAGAGAAATAACAGATGAAGCAGTTTATGAAAGATGGTTTGGCTGGCATTTCCAAAGACCAGCCTGTAGTTTTGTCACAGGTTTCTTTGGCCCCAAGGAAACGATTTACTGTCACTATTTCAGTTTTCCCAGGTGTAAAAGACAGCAATAAAAACTACCTCACAGGATACTTAAGCGTAATCCATTGACTTAATTGAAACATAAGCACAACTTTAAATGCTTTGCACATTTAGAGCAGTGTTATTTTTAATACCCATACAAAAAATGTAACTTCATTTTTCATCTACAGTTGCCTTCAGTCAATGTCTTGGGAGCACTAAGGATATATATAAATAAAATGTCCTATTAAAAGTCAGTAACCTATTGATTATGTGAAGGTCATCACCAGGAGAAGTTATTTTTGGTTCCTTTCAGTCGTATCTGTTTTTCCTGCCTGAAATTTTGGCAGGTGTAAAGTCTGCCTTTTTTTTTCCTTTTACTGCTGTTTATGCTGGAGCAAAAACAATTCAATAGTTCCAAAATCAAAACACATATTTCAAAATACAAGTTCCTTAATTGTTATTTTAAAAAGAGATGTTCTTTTTTAAAGGAGATTTTAAGGTAAAAACAAAACAAAAGGTAAAAGCAAACTTTTGCAGCATTGGCCTATTTCCTCTGGTGATACCTGTCAGTTCTTTATTAACTACTTTATTGTGAGATGGGGTTAGAGCAGTCTCACATTTTCCTGTGCCTCAGAGAAAGCAGTTTTAGGCCCTGTGGTTGCTGCTCGGGAGAATGCAAGCGCAGATGTGGCCTGTGTCACGCACCTACCTGCTGCTCCTTCGCTGGCAGGAGAGGACTCACTAGAACAAGCCCGTTGGAACCAACCCCAATAAATACCAGGATTTTGTGTAGCTAAGGAGAACAGAAATCACCCACACAATACCTCTGTTTCCTGTGGGAACACACCGACATTTCTGGGCTTGAATAGATGTTTCTGGTCAAGTTACGGACACTGGACCATTTCCCATGAATACCGTTATGTCCCTGTGGACCAATACACCCAGCATAGGCCCGAAGCTCATTCCATCAGTCTTTCTCTGCAAGATCATGCGATTACAGTGAGAGCACAAGACATCCAAATTAATAAAAGAGAGTAGTTTGGGGACAGCTACCAGCGTATTAAACAACTCATATATGAAGCTTCTGAAATAAAAAGCTAATACAGACAAACCAGCATTCACAGTGATGTCACATACCATTAAGATATATGGTTTAATAATGTCTTCTATATATACTGTTGTGCTAAAATCAGTTTATATATATAAAATCGTCCTGACCCGATAATACCACTAAACTGAGAGTGATTCTCAATCCTGGTTGTATGTGATTGCTTGAAACTGAAGTGGTTCTGCTTGTCCTAAAGTGGTTCTGCAGGCATGACAACCAGACAGCAATACAATTCTCTTTTACAGGTGGATTATTCCATAATAGCATCCCAAGCAGGAGGCACCCTCAACAATCTCATGAGCCACGCACAAGAACTAGTAGCAAAGCTTCGTTCTCTGCAGTTTGATCTACGAGAATTTGTATGTCTCAAATTCCTGGTGCTGTTTAGTTTAGGTAGGTACACTCTACTCTTCACACTTGATATTATCATTATTCTTCTCTAAAAATGTTGAAAATATTTGGCTTCTTTGTTTTTTTCCTGAAAAACACCATTCAGAAATACATTTCATGAGCTTCAGAGTAACCTGAGGATTATTTTTTCATTTTCACTTGCAGGAAAATTATGAATAAGAATTAAAAGTGGGTTTCTATGGAAATGACTCCTAAAACCTATGGAATTTCCAAGAGTGTTACAAGCTCTCTGTATTTCTGTATGCCATTTCTGAATGTTGCAGAACAAGGATAAAATTCTGTTAGAGATTCTAGAGACCAGTGGAAAATACAGATTGCTTTTTTGTAAGATTAAATATAGTTACATAAAGCAGATGGAGTGGGGATATGGTTGAAATACCCCTCTTTTTCAAAGGCATCTGTGGTAAGTATAAACAATCTTCTTTGCATGTGATGGCTGTCGCATAGGAAGCCATTAATCAGAAATGTATCTCACAGCTTTTAAAAAGTGAAAGGAACTCTTAAAGTGCAAATTAATTATAATAGCTTTATGACAGATCTGGATAGAAAATAACCTTTAAAGGGAAGATTGTTTTGTACTAGTGGAGAGGACATAGAATGGGAAAGATACCTATGCAAGACAAATTAGTGAAACCTGTGCCCTCCAATGAATCAGTCAAGAAAAATCACTGGTGCCAGGAATAAAAATGGGCTTAGGGAAATGGATTCCTATTGACTTCATAGGAACAGATTTTTCTGCCTGTCCTCTGTTTCAGGTTTGCACTTTGTTGACTTAATAAAGTTGGTCTAAATAAACTTTGGCCAAGTGAATTTTTATTTACTGGCAGACAGTTGAAAAACTTAGAAGCATAAATAAGGTTAGATGCAGCTGTACACAGCCAGGACTCCTGTTTTACTCAAAAGGTATTTTGTCTACAAAATATGTTGAGCTAAGCATGACAATGAACGAAATATCAGCAGTGGTGACATTAGTAATACTTTAATTTTCAGATTTAAAAAAAAAATCTTCTGTAAAGGAATAAAACTCTTCAAATAAATTGTTAAAATACAATTGCAACTAGACTAAAAGAAACAGTTTTGGTTACACTGCAAAGTGCTAGTTACTGTCTTAAACATGTCCTTCCATGTGGTGTTTAAAGAATTTGAATCTGCTTTGGAAAGTTTTAGATTAAGTTGTCTTTAAACACAGGGAGCATAAAAGATCAATACATCAGAGGTATAGGAAACAGAATTATTTAACAAATTATAATGATGCCAACAAAATGGCCTGTTAGGAAGTATGTACATTCTGAATGCAAGCCAGAGGTGACAGATTTCCCCGGTAACTTCATATTTTGTATTCAGGGCTTTGTTGCTTTCAACATCTTAGATTCAGAGAAGGAGAAGCAAGTCATCTGTTGCAGAAATAATATCTGAGGAATTAATCTGATGAATAACAAGAATTCAGATTTCCCAATTCCTAATAAGTAGGTTTTTCAGTCATTAGACTGTGGCACAGAAAAGCCTCAAGAGCCTGTAGCTTTCCTCTGATAAAATATTTAGAGAATTCATCTCAGTTCAGTGAAATTTCAAATTAGCTGAATAAGTGAAATGCATATTCAAAAATTCTCACATTTAGGTGGCCTTTTTGTTTGATCATTTTCGTTGGCTCTTCTAGCATTTTGCGTTGATTTAGGAACCATTCTTATACCTTTAGCTCCTCTAATTCTGCCAGGTAGTGTGCTCAGTGTCTGAGGCAGTTGGGCAGGAATACCTTGTAAATTTGTACTGAGCTAGGGTATCTGTTTTTTCTCTCATTTATGCTAATATAAAAAGAGCTAATTCTGCTGCCCAGAGAAGGCTTGTAATCACATCACTTGAATGTAAAATGACATAGCTAAGGAAAGTTCAACACCTTTGAAACAGATTAGTTCATCATTTAGCATATAGAGTCATTCGATTTGCTGATGGTCAATGCTAGATGTTACTCTGCAAAGAGTAAAATGTGAAGATGTTACCACTTGACCCACAGGACTGAGGCAAATATTTAATGACAGTGATGACAAAACTGAAATGAAAAACACAGATACTCTTTAATATTTAACTTTGTGCCTGAAAGTATGAAGGAATTGTGTGCCTGAAGTTAATATGACACCTCACATCCTAAAAGTGAGTCAGATCTTTTAAAACATTGACATGCCTTACAATGCTGGTGGGCATTCAGCAGGGCTGTCAAACCTAGCTAGGAAGCAAGCCCTACATAAATAGCTAAGAGCAGTATTGTACCTAAGTAGCTAGACCAGAAAACTGGTCTTAATGCCAAGTATATATCAATTACTCAGAAAAAGATTTTGAAAGCCTCAGCTGTCTCTTTTTGAGAATCTAGCCCTGTAATGTTTCATGGAATAAAAAGTGGTTCAAGACATAGCAGCCTTTTTACATTTCTAAGGGTGCTCATGCCACAGTGTTGACCAAACCAATAAAACCTTATGCCATTGTTCTTTAGTGTAGTGCTTGGTTGAAAAGTAAATGCCTAATATAAAGCCTCTTAAAGGCAACACAAAGTCAGTAATCCACAGAACTAATTTATTAAGAAGCTGCTTGTTTTTTACAACCGTGCAGATAGGAGGCTGCCTTGTAAAGCTGTTTGTTATTCATGGCTGTACCATGTCGTGTGCCTCATTTTAAGGTGACAATCTCCTTCAGGGCAAAAAACTTTGCCTTTGCCTTTTTTCCTCACATTTCAGAAGTTACTATCTTAGTAATGTAACAGTAAAATAATACTCAAAAAACCTAATGCACATAGTGTGATTTCTCAAAACACAAATCATGTCAGTTTTGATTGCTAGATTTTAAATGAGAGGTAATTGTTTGTTAGCTACTAGTCAAAAATTCTAAAGAGTTTTTACAGGAAAACACTTTTGGTTGATGGTAACATTAAAGAAGATACTGTTCAAACTTAGACAGATGCATATTTATTGTAGCCTTTGTGGCTAGCAGCACACAAATCTTCCTGCAGTCAAACTGCACATACCCACTCCAGTGAGTGGTACACACAGGCACAGGAGCTCAGCTCCTTTCTCCAGTGAGCTGTCTCATCTGCCTGCACCCATCTGACCAACACTACCAGATATATAATGAGTACAATTGACTCAGCAATTATTCAATAAGCCAGAGTAGTTTGGTAACTAGTTTCTTGAGTGTGACATCTCTGTAGTTCTATAGAGTATTAATATATTAAAGTTATGTAACGTTTAAATTCCCACCATTAAAGACATTTAAATTAAATGTCTTCACAGGTATGTAGTTCTTATCTCCCTACACAAATTCCTCTTCGGTGACCATGGATCTTTGTACTTCACTGACTGTCTGTCTGCCCTGAGTGATTCCTCGTGCTGTCCTTCAGTCCAGTCACTGCTTTTGTCTTAAATTAGAATTAGAAACTTAAAAGTAAAAAAATCAACAAAAAAACTCACCCTACATGTGCTGTAGAATTCTCTAATTCTGGGGCTGGAAGAGATTGTCATGCTCCACTGCAGTGAAACCTTGGCCTCACCAAAGCTAAAGAGAATTGTTTTTACTGGAGCCAAAATTTGTTTCTTTGATTTGCTTCCTATCACAGATTGATTTTTCAGCAATTAAATTTGCTAAATGACTACATTTAAATGATGCTTGAAGAACCAAATGAATGCCTTGCATGAGATACTTTCTGTCATCCTCTGACACAACAGATCTCTTCATTTTACCATTCAGCTTTACAGAGTGGTCACTTAACCTGAAATCAGCCATTGTTTTCTCTTTACCAAAACTTCCCATTTGTCCTGCTAGTTTTTATTATCTGAACTCAGCAAGGATGATTTGTCAAACCCCCTATCAGAGCAGTTTGTAAAGTGAAATGCCAATAGGAGGAAAGTTAGACATCATTTGACCCATGTCCAGGCACTTGTCTGCCTGTGGAGCTAAATGCTAGACTAGGCAGCAGCTGACTAGTGCTGCTCTCTTATCATTGTCAGGACACAGATAAATGTACTTCATTTAAAAAATGAAGGCTTTATCAATGGACAAATAATTGCAGAGCTACTATTGATCTCATAACTCAGTTAACATGAGACAAGAGGGTCCTGTAGAAATGGTAAACATTTAATCTCTGTGGATGCCAAACAATGGGCTCTTGCTTAAACAACATTAAAAAAAAGACCAAACAGAAAAAGAACTCAGTTTTCAAACAATCAACAGCCTGAAGTGTTCAACAGAAATCCATCTGGATCTGCAACACTCCGTTCCCATTTTTGTTAAATAAGAGGAATATTAACAAATTAATCTTTCCTTGCTTTAGTCTCCTTAAGGTGTCAGAGCTGAGATGGGAGGAGATAGCAGAGGTACTGAGCCCCACCATTTCCACTTTTGGAAAGAAATGTGCCTGTTAGATTTTCATGCAGAAGAAACAGTCTGAAATGAGGTATTTTTGAGGCAGACTCTGCCCTCACGACTCACAGGACTAGGAGCTTCCTGCAAACTGCACCCAATGAGCAGCAGCACAAAGCCTGCCTGTCCTTTTTACCTGGTTCCAGCAATTCTCACCAGTGCAGTTATGCAGCATCCTTGGAGCTGGAATAAAAAAAAACAACGACATTTTCAAATAGCTATTGCACTTTTTAATATACATCATGTACCATCATTGATCTGTTAGACTTAGGCACTAGTCAGAGTCTCTGCCTTAGAGAGTTTGCAATCTAAATATAAAGAAAAGATAAGAAAAAATGCAGCAGCAAACAATGATGAAACATGGTGCTGGATATATTTTAACTTCTGCAGTTTTTGCTGAGGGTTTAATCTGGGGTATCATGTATGCAGATAGGAAAATAAGTGTATAAGCATCAATTGGAAGCAATATGACAATGAACATTGATTACATTTTTGTACTACTTGCAATGCTTAAGGGCACACAAACAAAACCAATAGGAAAATGAAACTAGGAATTAGTGAGGCAGCAAGTTTTATCAGACCAAAAGGAGAACAGCAAGCAAGACCAGAAAATTAGGCAAGAAGGAGTTCCTGCAGGGTTGTAGACATCTAAGTGTAACACTGACATAAAGGCATAACTTAGCAAATTTTGGCATAGAGACCTTTCAGCCTTCCTAATAGTCACATTATACTTTCAGCAAATACAGATCTGCCTTTTACACTGTTTAATAAGGCTGCACCAGCTTTTCAAAGCACAGTCCAGGAAACATAAGGACTTACTAAAAACAAGGATTAGCCAAAAAGCTTCTCTATCTTCCCATCGTTCTGGTATTCTAGCATATGAAGGAAACTTATTAAATTAGCAGGTAACTGGCTCAAAAGGCAAGAATTCATTCTTCAAAGTTTTTGTGGTTAGCAAAATCTCTTGCAGAACTTAATGGAAGGAAAATCCATTGAAAGCTACAAAATACAAAAACTGCTGCTTCTGGCTGTTGCTAACCTCCAGCTGCTGGAGCTGGAGCACCTGCTCCATAGAGATATCACTCCATGCTTTTCTTCTTACGCTGCTCCCTAAGGCATCAGCTGTTGGTTACTGTCAAAGACAGAACAGTGGTCTAGATGATCCAGAGTGCTAGTACGGCCATTCTCATGCTCTCATGGTGTAGGTGTGAGCCATTTGTACTTTTCAGGGTTTCTATTCTTCCTGTAAAATGGGTTTGGTGGTTCTTTGGCAGGATACCAAGGAACTCACAACTCTATTTTGTCTTCATAAAGCAACCAGGATCTCAAGGAGGTGCTGTGAATTTGAAGCAAAAGGTATCACAGTCTTCCTTGGCAAGCCTATGCAAGCCAGTAATGGCTTTGGGGGATTGGACTAGATGATCTCTAAAGGTCCCTTCCAACCCCTACCATTCTATGATTCTATGAATGGAGCACTTATCCAGGGACAGCCTTGTCATCCCAACTATGTTCATTTCTCACTTGCGGTGACAAGCGGTACTTCAGGTGTAATGTATTCTTCTTCCAAGTAGTCACTCCAAGCCATTTTTATGTATTGTAGTTTGTAAATATGCAACTACTTTTGCACCTGTATTATTTTTTAACATATATGTTATTTATAGCACACACATATAACTGGGCTGCTATTACAAGGTGGCTTTATTAAATCCACTGGCAGTTTTCCTATATTCATCCATTTTGTTACCCAAGTGTACTTGTGAGATTACACTTGGTAAACACCAGTAAGTGTCAAGGGGCTCTCTACAGTTAGCACTCAGCCAGGGTTTACAAGCTTCCCCACATTACCTTTGAATTTAGAATAATACTTATTGTCAAATCCAGGCTCACATCTCAACCCTAATGTCTAACTACAGTAAACATCAGAGGATAACACTGGCAAAGAAACATTTCCTAAACTTTATGTAATCATTTGGAACTCGGGAAGGATCGATTAGTATTCAGGAGATGTGACTGCTCAATATTTATACCATAGAGACTTGGCAGAAGCAAATGATGGTACATAAAGCTGATGCTTGTCTTAATTAAATGCAGTATAATAGGTGTTGGGGATTTTTTTCTTAGTGAAGAGAGCAGTTTAGCGATGACCAGATATAAGTCATTGTGAAGTTCAGAGTTTAAAACTAATCGATAGGTATTTACAACAAGGGAGTGACTGAATATAATTTATTATTAGCTGACACCTGACTAATAGATCAAACCAAGATTTATTTAAGTACGTTTTTCCACATACTAATTTCTGACAAAACATTTGCTCTCTTTATATTCTTGATAGGTCTTTTGCTGTACTAACAGTATTTCAAGTAGACTTTTTGAAATGAACATCTCACCTGCAGATAGGCTGGGAATGAAACCAGAGAAGGCAGAATGAGACATATAGCTATGATGATCCTTTCACTGTGACAAACTAATTAATTGAGGTGTAATATGATGAGGCAATGTGATATTTGTTAAAAGTTTAATTTAGTAAACAAGGCTTCTATGCAGATCCCATGAAGTCAATGAGAACACATTTACAGGATTAGCTATGTAATAATAGTTTGGGATTACTTGTGTTTGGCAAATTCAAAGGTGAAGATCACTGTCCTTTGGAAGACCTCATATCTGGGTGTAATGGAAGCTCCATGTCTTGAAATCCAAACTCAAGATGACCACCTCTCTAAATTGTTATGATAAAGTTCAATCAGATGTTATAGACTTGATGTCCAACTGTTGGATCGAGATCATAGAATCACAGAGTGGTAGGGGTCAGGAGGGACCTCTAGAGATCATCTAGTCCTGCTAAAGCAGGTTCCCCTCAATCAGGGGGCACAAGAACATGTCCAAGTGGGTTTTGAAAACTTTCAGAGAAGGAGACTCCCCACCATCCCTGGGCAGCCTGTGCCAGAGATCCAGAGAACTATGGCTTGCAGTGAGCAGAAGGTTGGAGGAGGTAATAATAATGATTAAATGGCTCCTTTCTTGGTCCCAAATTAGTGGAAGTCTATTTTATAGGCAAGAACGTTAAATTTATCGTGAGTTTCCTAATTTCACAGTTTTTACAAACCTATCTCCATTTGCCACATTTGCATTTGATAACTTCTAATGTGAGCAGTTGTCAGCAGTCTCATATAGTCCCTCACCACTGCACATCCTCCATTGCCTTGGAAAGTAGGGGTACATCTCTTACTGAGATGATGAGGGTCAGGAAAACAGTTAAATAGCTAGTCTGCTTCTGGAACATACCACTCTTCTCTGGGTCTCACTCAAAGCATCCAGGCTACTCCACTCTGCCACGAGAAGAGCTACGGCACATAGAATCATAGAATCATAGAATGGTAGGGGTTGGAAGGGACCTCTAGAGATCATCTAGTCCAACCCCCCTGCAGAAGCAGGTTCTCCTAGATCAGGTCACATAGGAGCATGTCCAGGCGGGTCTTGAAGACCTCCAAGGAAGGAGACTCCACAACCCCTCTGGGCAGCCTGTGCCAGGGCTCCCTCACCTCAACAGTGAAATAGTTTTTTCTTCTGTTTAAGTGGAACCTTTTGTGTTCCAGGTTCATCCCATTACCCCTTGTCCTGTTACTATCTACTATAGAAAAGAGGGATGTCCCAGCCTCCTGACACCCACCCTTTAGATATTTATAAATGTTAATAAGATCTCCCCTCAGTCTCCTCTTCTCCAGACTAAACAGCCCCAGTTCCTGCAGCCTTTCCTCATATGAAAGATGTTCCAGTCCCTTGATCATCTTGGTGGCCCTGCGCTGGACTCTCTCCAGCACTTCTCCCAGAACTGGACTCCAGATGAGGCCTCACCAGGGCAGAGTAGAGAGGGAGAAGAACCTCCCTTGACCTGCTGCCCACACTCTTCTTGATGCATCCCAGGATGCCATTGGCCTTCTTGCCTATAAGGGCATATTGCTGGCTCATGGTTAGTTTATTATCAATCAGGACTCCCAGGTCTCTCTCTGCAGAGCTGCTCTTCAGCAGTTTGACCCCCAGCCTGTACTGGTGCATGGGGTTGTTCCTTCCCAGATTCAGAACTCTGCACTTGTCCTTGTTGAACCTCATGAGGTTCCTCTCTGCCCAACTCTCAAGCCAGTTGAGATCCCGCTGAATGGCAGCACAGCCTTCTGGGGAATCAGCCAGTGCTCCCAGTTTGGTGTCATCAGGGCACTTGCTGAGGGCACACTCTGTCCCCTCATCCAGGTCGTTGATGAAGACATTGAGCAAGACTGGCCCCAGAACCGATCCCTGTGGAACTCCACTGGCCACAGGCCTCCAACTCAATTCTGTGCCATTGATCACCACCCTCTGGGCTCTGTCATTCAGCCACCTCTCGACCCACCTCACTGTCCACTCATCCAAGCCACACTGCCTGAGCTTTCTGATGAGGATGTTGTGGGAGACGGTGTCAAAAGCCTTGCTGAAGTCAAGGTAGATGACATCCACTGCTCTCCCCTCATCTAGCCAGCCGGTTATGCACTCTCTAATCCTCTGGGCAAGTAAAGCAAATGAATATGGACAAAACCTCATTTCAGAATCATCTCATGAGGGACATTCTCATTTCATGGAGCCAGCATTGCCCAACAGAGAAATCAACCCTCTTGTCTCTAATGCTGCTTCTGACTCCACTACTGACTAAGGAGCTTTGAAGTCTCTTTAATGATATCTCAACCACCCTATCTGGTAAATGAAAACAATCATTATCTATTGTTGTAAATGGTGGTGAAATCCAGAGTATTAAAGACACTATGTAAGGTACAACCAGATTGAAACAACCTTGTTTGAAATAGCTACAGATATCATAACAAAGACCACTGTTAAAGGAAATCTGATTTAAAATATCTTGAATAGGGTTTGAGAAAATTTGATCCTTTCCTTCATGAGTTACTCAGCATGAAAATAGTTCCTTGCTGTATTCTCAGATTCTCAGACTAAAACTAAGAAATTTGAAAATTCACCTTTTGAGAGACTATTTTTAGAAGTGAATTTTACATTTTAGCACATTCAGTGTGGATTTTCTTTTGCCCTGTTCTTCTATGCTTTTTGTGATTTCTTTACAGGGAGACAAAAGCAAAGTCATGTTCCCATCACTTTATCTGTCCGAACCTATAGCAAAGCCAAACAATTAAAATCTATTCCTTCAGTTTCTTATAGATGCTAAATGATATGTGGCCAGGACTTTGATAAACCACCATTTGCTCCTGAGAACACTTTTTTCAGTGAGCTGCCAGGTTTTAGTCCAGCCTTCCATGTAGACAGTATGAAATAGAGAACAGTGTCCACCTTACAGGTATCTATCTTAAAGAAATCTCCAGTAAATTCTTTTCTTTTATATTATGTGAGGTGGTCTTTTTTAAATGAAATACAAATGCTGAAGTTATAAGGTATAGTTAGATTAATAGAATGAAACCAGTATGCTTAATAAATAAATCTTTAATCATTCATCTCAGCCCTGAGTGTAGGGGTGCTGAATGATAAAATTCTTGCAGGAATTCCTTCTGTTTCATGGATGATTGAGTTTTTTTAATAAACTACACTACATTATAGAGGAAGTTTAATAATCACTGTTGATTCGTCCTGATTTTATTTCATAAAATGCAATGAATGTTGCAAATTGATCTCTCACCTAACTGTTGAGTACAATGGCATTATTCGAGGCATGAATCTGATCTGATCTGATTATTTCTGGTTTCTGTTGTCTGCTTGTCTGACAGCTGCAAGCCATGGGGAAAAAAAAAGGACTAACTGTCTTCAGCAAATACTTTTTCTTTTCATGTTTGTTTTGGATTTTTTTTTTCCTAAAATGCATATTTGACAAGGTTTTGCAATAACAACAGGATTAGATGCTTAAGAGAAAATTAGGTCATATATTTGTTAGATATGAATCTCGCAAGTAATTAGAAACATGGGTATCAAGCAATATTTGTATTCTGTACTGCTGCCTTTGTGTGTAGACAGTGGGGATTTCAGAATAACCCAATCAGTGTGCTCTGCACTTTTTCCCTCTCTAATATGTTTATAGAATACTAGTAAGCGTGGCTTTTAAACAGCTTCTGTAAGGGGGACAAATTACCTGCACATAACCCACATTTATCTGTTTCTCTACTTTTAATATACTTTAACAATTCCCATCCCATTTTTAATATATATTTTAGATGTTTAAAGTGCAAGTTTGAATCTATTATATGTAACAGATGGAAGTGTGGGCTTAAATAGAATCTTTTTAGCTGCTATTGGTAGAAGTGTTTAACATCAATGGCTACTTTTGTTCACCAAGTTTCCCAGCATAACACAGGAATAAATGCCTGTATACTAAGGTATAGACAAATGAATGAATAATCTTAGAACCAGTAAGACCACTCTGCAGTCTTAAATTGAGCATGTGCTGAAATGCTTCACTGAATGAGGAACATGCTAAAGGGATATAATGGCTAAATTCAATCGGCAGCTGTAACAGAAAATTTATTCAATATTTTTTAAGGAGAATGTATAGACTAAAAACTGCTTCTTGTGTATTTCTAGTTAAAAATGCACTTTGCAGAGGCTCTTACCTGAAAGGTTATATATAGGTGACTGTGAGCCATTTGTTGGACATGCACTGTAGACTATGGCAAATTCCCTTCTTATCCCTTTGCTGTTTGTGCAAGACTGGACACTGGAAGAGAAATTAAAGCAATGGCTGTGTCTGAGGGAGATAAAATAGGTGAAATACCATGCAGAAACAATGAAAAGAAGTAGAAGAATTAAACAGGAGGCAACAGGGAAAGAAAGGATCTGCAAAAGTGATGGGAGAAGAGGATATCTGGGCAGAGCAGGAGCCAACAATGATGTGGAACAGAAACTGGAGGGCTTGAGATAGGAAAGGAGTCAAGAAAACAGCGGGAAAAGGACAGGAAGGAAGGAGAAACCATGGAACCATGATCAAAGCCAAGCCAGAGGTGGAGGGAGAGGAAATAGAAACAAACAGGAAAGAAACAGTGAAGGAAAACAGAAACTTTATGGCCCAGCTTTGAATGCGGCTGTGATCGTGAATTGGGAGGCAGAAGGGGACTATATAGAAACACTTTCCCAAGCTTGTGGCTTGGAGTGTACTATGATGACTTGTGCTGGCAGGAAACGGGAGGGGGTGAAAATTGCCACTCTTTGGCCTTTAGCAAAGCTGCTACCAAGCTTGGATGAACCTTGCAGAGCAGGGGTTCCCTGCCTTGCTCTGGTCCCCTGCAGAGCCCTCGAGTGCGGGACAAATTGAAAGCCCCCAAACAGTCCGTGTGCCTTGCAAAAGTTAAATCTGCACATGGCCATCCTCCTAAAAATATTTTAAGTGTTCTTCCTTATAAGATTATTCAAAGATTAATAAGGAAAATCCTATATTTAATATAATCTCCACTACTGAGAGGGTTTGATGTGTATTATAAATATATTGCACAATTCCTGTTTGCCAGGTGAAGAAAAGTCTCAGAAAGATTTCAACATCAGAAAAAGGAGTGATACTACAACAGCATCTTTCCTCTCTCCCAACACCAAAAATTGTAATACAGATCAGTGAACCACTCAGGACAAGATAGACGAGGCTATCCAGACCTTCTCTAGTGGAAAACCCATAGCCTAAGCACAATAAAGGATACAGACTGATCTGCAAGCCCAGTCTGAGGCAGGCTGGGGAGGTAATAGCTTGAGAAAGTCCTTTCCTCTTGTCTAAGTGAATCTGTTCTGGGAGATTCGTGCCTTTAGAGAACGGAGTCGCCAGCTAAGATGAAAAGGACAGGTATCAGAGTCACCCCTCAAGAAGTGCTGGAAAACAACACTGCACACTGGAAATACTCTTTTAGAGAGGAACATTGCTAAGAGGTTACTGTGGGAGGGTGTCACCTACGCTGCACACTGTGCAGCAGCTGGCCAGCTCTTAGTTACGTTTCTTCCTCCCTTTCTGTTTTGAGACTAAGAAGGTCCTCACAATTAATTAAAACCATAGATAAAACTTCCACGAATGATTCTGGGAGTAAAGAGGGAACAAGGCCATTAAGAACATTCCCGCTAAAGATTGACCAGGCATACTGTAAAATTCAAAGATTGTTGTGCTCCTCAAAAATGCAGCAAGAGAAGCAAACACTTAAAAGGGCTCTCAATTACTTACGTGCCTTTGGCTCCCTTTCAGGATGCTGTGGAACTGGAAACAGCCGTGGTAAATGTATTTTCTCTGCATTTGCCTGTCTTGACAAAACAGCTCCACTATTTTGATCTCAAGAATAATCAGCTCTTTTGCCTTTCCTTTTCAACTAACTGAGGACTTTTGCAAGTTAAAAATTAATGACAACTTCTCTCCTTTTTTTTCCCCCCTTTTTTAACAAAACCCTCCTGTGCTCTTTTCTGAAACACAGAATTTCTTTTCCCTACCACCTTTAAGTATTCACCTAAACAGCATTCGAACCATTCTTTCTCCCTCCCTCTGCCGTAGCACACAAAACGAATTCCACCACAACAAAACAACTGGGCTTGTGGAAACCATTACTCTGAAGGCGAAACATTGTGTTGTGTCCTTTCCCACTATTACGGGCAGTCAGTCTGTTAGAACATATTGGGCGATTATAGGCCAGTCTTTTCAGAGAAAGCCACGGGTTTCAAGTTAGCAGTAACCATCTATCAATTCTTGAGATTATGCCATGATTTACTGTCACAGCGTCATGTATTCTCTGATTTTCTGCCTCCCGTGAAACATTGTGCTTTCCTTTTCTATTGATGTATCAACTATAATAGTTACAAGCAGCTACAGAAAAATCAATAGCCAACTTTCATTACTGTGCACATAAGGAGCAGCATGCTGAGAGAACACCTAGCTGTTAAATAGTCACCAGCAGTAAGATACACTATAAATGTCTGTTATTTTGCTCTAAATGAAGAATGTCTGAATTCAAAACAACAAATATCTAGGATTTTTGACACCACTGTGTCAAAACTGTGTCAGACTTTTCCAGCATGTGATTCTTTCTTTCCAGGTGTCAGGCTTGATTTGTATTTTCTGTGCTGGGATCTGGGTAATTTTTTTTTTAGACCTGAAGCTGACACAGGAAATTAATATAAAAATAAAGTATTTTGGAGCTGTGCTGAAGTGTAAGCTTGTTAGGCTTGGTTGGACAGAAGTGGTAAGAACATCTTTGTGGAGTTCGCCCATATCTTACTAGTCAAAGTAAGGTGACCTTGATTAAGGTGAACAAACCAATAACCTGTGTTAGAATAAGAATAGAGGTGAAAGAGGTGCTACAGTGTTTCTGCAGCCTCAAAGGTGCTCCTAGGACTGTGCACTAGGAGAAGCACTGAGTTGCTTTTCAACACCTAGTTGAAAATGAGGAGAGCCTGGATAGGGGAGGAAAAGTGCAAACTTCAGTTTGCAGGAGGCTGAGCAATGTCCCCTTCCCAAGCCCCTCTGCAGACCATTGCAGCAGACACTGTGCAGTGTCAGAATCTGGCATGGGGCTTCAGGGGACGTCTGCCTGAGCTTGTGTACAGGGAACATGAGGTTTTTCGCAGCACATTAGGGGTGGCTCCAGCCAGAAGCTAATTAGGGGATGTGGAGCTCCTTAATTCATGCTGCTCATGTTAAACCTATAGCTATGTTGTCTATGGAAATGTCTCACCCTTATCTGACCATTTGACTCTGAGCTGAGCACCAAGTACAAATCTGGGGTTTACCTGACTTAATGGGCTGTGCTGAGGTACTACCTTATTTGACAGCCTCCAGTCCTTTCTGATCAGGGCTTCTTGTCAAGAAATCAAAGGCAGCTCAGAAATAAAACTCTTTTCTAAGGGTCTCACGTTTGAAATGCAGGTGTAAGAGCATTTCCTGTGTACCATACTTCTCTCCCATCTAACTGTTGAGTAACCATATTGCCAGAGGAATTTCAGGTGGGCTTTTCTTTAGCTTACATATTTATATGCTGAAAAGCGTAAGCAATGAGGACGAAGAGCAGTGGCACACCAAAGCCTTTGAGAAAAGAGTCTAAAGGCTGACATGAACCTAGGTGCCTTTGCAATGTTTCCTGCATGCCATCACTGACTCTTGCAGTGTCAATGTAGTTGCAGATGTCCCTTTGGGCTTCTGCCACTCTTGTTTGCCAAAACACTTCCACAGTGAAGCACTGACATATGTCATGCTAAGAAATGAAATTTGCATCTTCCACTCAGATCAACAGGCAATGTCAGAAAACAATATGCTTTGAAGTACTGCAGCAGAAAATCACTCACTATGGTTGTATTTACTGTCCATGAAAGGAAACCTATCAGTTTAGGAGAACAAAAGGTTTCCTTTTTTCCAGCACCTGGCAGGGGGTCAGGTCAGGAGCCCTGTCTCAGGGCCACCACCTCTGCTGTTGTTCAGTGAGAAGCACCAGTGCATGGTGCAATGCATTTAAGCAAATTCATGGGCTGTTGCAGTCAGATGTGGTGATGATATGATGACTGATACACACACATATTTGATGAGACCAAACTTACCAGTGCCATTCGACTAAGTCGGCAATTTTTTTGTGAATGCTAATTTGATATGGAATTGAAACAGCATCTGAAACACAGTGGCTTTAATGTCCCATCAATGGTCTCGTGAGCTGTCTGCAGTTCCATTCACATAGTAAATAATTATGACTGCCCAGAGTCTTACTCTTCTACATAATAATAGGAAAAACCAAATGTTTGGCTAACACAAGTGCTATATTTATTTCTAGTGTGCTTCTACTGCAGTGCTTTCAGCACTGAGCAATTAAATGAGTGCATTTTGCTTTATATTATCTCAAGACAATTATATAATAAAGTAGCTCTTTCTCTGACAACCACTTGCCATGTTTTACACAGGCAGAGATGATTATCTTTCTCGTGATCATTCTATACAAGAGTCAGCTTCTACTGAAATAACTTAGTTCAGTGTTAGTGCAAATATTGACACTTAAAACTAGTAAAATCATCCAAAAAAATCTTCTAAAGTCTCAAAAATAATAGTTTTTAAATAAATACCTGAAAGATGATTGGTTGATTCTCATACTAAGCCTTGTCTTGAGACAGTGCAAAAGGCTCTAAACTCTGAATTATGTGTCAGTTACATTGTCGGAAAGTCATAGCGTTGTACCTCTTAGATCAGCATATCACCAAACCACCTTCACAACTATATTCCCATCTTTTAAAGAGAAAAAATTGTTGTGTTTTTTTTTTTTTTACTCCTGTGGGACTTCAGATCTAAACAGAAGGATAAAGCCAACCAAAATTCTCCAAGTAATACGACAGTTGTAGGAAGTGCTACCCTTATCTGGAAACCATTATAATGATATAACTGGCTGGTCTCATATTTTTAACCAAGTTCAAAAAAAGTTTGAAATATAGTAATTAAATGCAAATACAGTCCTGATCCCAAAGACCAGAAGAATGCCTTTAAGCTAGTATTTATAACAAGAGCAATTCGACTGAGGTCTCTTGTAAATTTTATCATACCTGAGGCAGTTTTCCTCAGTCGATTAGCTGGAAAGCTGAATATATCCTGAGGCAAACCAGACATCTAGTACAGGCTAAATTCAACTACTGGAGCTTAAATTTGGCTTAATATATCCCCACTTGGATCTGCCTGTTTAATTCTCTTTCATATGATAACGTTGGTTTATTCATAGTCTGGACTTGCCACCTGAACAAACTGTACCTCATATCTTATTCTAATGGAATAAGAAAACTTTGCAAAAACCATAAAAGTTCCTGACTGAAAATCAAATGCAAATTTGGGATTAAAAACTGTTTTGTAAAGTGACTACAAGATAAGTAGAGAGAGAAATTTTTCCCCTAAGGAGTACTGCTTTTTATGATCATGCATTTTTTATACTCTGCAGAGACAGATGGGCTTTATAAAAGGATACAGCCTGCTACTCAAAAGGGTTTCAGTGGCAGCTGCACTTCTGTGTTTTAACCTCAGTAGAAATTTATATTCAATATTTTTCCAGAAAATATTTCTATTTCTTCTTTTAGGACTATATCATCCCTTGGTGTAGTTCCAGTGGCAGCAGTTTAAATACCTCTTCAGATTTATCTGGTACATTATTCCTATTTTAAATAGTACTTGATTAGTAAGAAAGGGATAAAAAGGGAGAGGATAGATAATGTGCAAGCTTCTCAGGAGTGCAGCAAGTCCAGTCATTCAGAAAAGTTGCAAACATCCGAGCAAAAGCAGAGCAAATATTTTCTAGATAAAAGCAAATCTTTCTAAAATTTTCATTCCATTTTGACCTAAACATTCAGCTTCTCAGCTAAAGAACACATTGTTTCTCGCTCCTCTCCACATTATACCATACTGTCTATTATTGCAAGTTGCATATAACACCCTTTCTGCCTCAGTTCATAACTTCAAGGATTTTGTATGATGTCCCTATCACCATTCCCAGAAACTTCATAAATATTTATGACATCTTAAACTATTCACACCCTACAAGTTATAGACATCAACAGCCAGTTCCTTGAAAACACCAACAATGCTGTATTGTTCACGTGCTATTGAAGATTAAAATGGCTTCAGAAATTAACTGGGGAAACCATTTGGTTTAATAAATCTGCTATCTATTCTATTTTTTTTAAAACTCTTATCAGAAGCCTAGCTTACGCTTTTCCTCAATGTGATACTTTCTTCTGGTAACTGTAAGTGTGCTATAAACTAGTGCTATGGCTGTAGCCATATCTGCATATAAGGATATATTTGTCTGTTGAAGCCTGTTGATAGAATAATTAACATACTGGTTTTCTTACCTATATTTATTGCAACTGAACACTCGGAAGCCAAACATTTCCAGTGCAGACATATAATATGAAGCTGGGATTAAGTGAGGAGTTAGGAAAAACGAGTTTTGACTCACATTCTTTCTCATTTTATTCATGAGATTTTTGCCAAATCACTTCTGCCCCAGTTTGTCAACATGCTGGCATATAAATATGACCATGGCTCCACGGATGGTGGTTACACACTTTTTCCCTGGAAAAGAGACCGATTCAGACTTTTTTTTTCTAGGATTAATCTATCATTTACTTTAAGGGGTCACTAGGTCAAATCTACAAACAAACCTGGAAGGAGGAACCAGAAATCTATACCAGCCCAGGTAGGTTCCCTCACCACCAGCCTACAAAGGCAGGCTATAAATTTGGGCTTCAATCACCCAGGGTTATCTACAGGTTACAGCCTGTAGATAGCAGTAGCTAAGAGCACCCTCTGTTGAATTGCTCCCCCAAAGCAGGAACAAGTCTGGGACATCAGCAAGGGCATAAGTCCAGGCATGGAGAAAGCTTTAGGACATGAAAAGAAAGTGAGGTGGTACTGGAGTTTAAGCATGGCTAAGATGCAGCTCCAGCAGTGGAATCATTGCTCGGGGCCTGGTGCCTGTGGTCTGTCCCAGCATCTTCTGGGCTGGGCTATAGTTTCACCACTCAGCTTCTCCAGCTGCATCTCCACATCTCTGCCTGTGTGGCTGTACCTGGACATGCTTTTCCCTCGTGAATCTCAGTGGGAAACACTGGACTTTGTATTTAAGGGTATAGCTTGCTGTGGACTTTGGGCCAGGACTCGTGAGCAGCTCTTCCTCCAAAGAGGCCTGTCAAGACCTTGTTTTATTATGTTCCAATGGCCACCATATCACATATGCCTCATTTGCAAGTAATAAGGATGTTGGTTCCTGGGGTGCCAGGATGAGAAAGTGGGTGGAGATTTTGTTTGTTTGTTTAACTTTCAAGTCAATAAATTCAGCCTGAGCTGCTGAAAGTCAAGCTGGTTTATTTTCCTGAGTGATGACTCAGTAATTACACCAGTCGTAAAGATTCAAGAAATCAAATTAGGCTTTGCCCTTTGTCTTTACTGGAACTACAAGGAACAATTGAAGTTTAGTACCATAATCTCACAGCCCTGCAACGAGAGGAATCCAGCATGTTTCCCCACGTTTGTCTTTCCATCTCAGGGCTAACAGTAGCAAATGCAATTATAAAGTTCTTCATAAAAGCCAATAAGCACAATTCTTACGAACATCATGAGCTGATAGTCTCAGTAAGGATCTATCTTTTACAATATTTTTGATAGAAAAATATGCTTCAATACTTTACATAGCACTAGAAAGAATCCTACCACTATAAAACACCACCAGAATATGTTCTGAGTTTGAGTCATTCTGAAACAAACCAGAAGTCCATCAAGATTGAATAGTGAGGGGATGAAACAGGATTCAGACTAAGAATTAAGAGCTTGTTCTTTCACAAGCATCTTGTTCTCACTTTAACAATGTATATCATTTTTCCCAGGACTTAGGCGTGAATCAAATACGTTGCTATAGAAGAATTTAATCAAGATTCTCAAAACAATGTTCCCATTATCTGATTATGTGTTCATATGAAAATTACTTTATGACCTCTATAAACAGTTAGAGATCAGTAATTACACTGTTACAGGTAGCTTAACCACTGCCAAAAAAGAGCCCTTCCAAAGACAGGACAAGTTTCCTATGCACTCAATTTGGACTTTGGAGTCTGAAGAAAATACAAGTGGTTTCTGCTGTTATAGTGTAAAGGTTTTTCAAAGTTGGGAAGTGCTAAATATAGCTGATTAACAAACACATCTATCAAGAACTGTTTCCCATGACTTCTAAGTGAGTAATATTCAGCACAACCCTGGTGTAATAAAATTGAGGGGAGTTTTGCAGTAAGGAGCTTATCTTTACCATAAATCTTCCTTCATTATAGCATTTTGTCTGTCAAGAAGGCTTAGCTGTAGAATGGCATACATCTACCCTTGTGACAGATGTGCTGTATGGAGCTGCCGTTGTTGCTATTAGTTTCGATGAAGGAGAATTGTGGGTAATTTTCAGAGATTGGCACTTTATCAACTATTACTACTCTTGCCCTCACAAAATTTTTTCTCACACGTCAAAAAATCTACCTTTGCTTTAAGTCCCATAAGCCACAGGGTTTGCAGGGCTAGCAGAAAGTGGGGAAAAAAATAGGGAAAAGCTGTGTTTCAATAGAGGAAGTTTTGGTAACATCACCTCAGCCCTTAGAAAAGACCTTTAAAATCACAGAGTCCAACCACTCACCAAGCCCACCACTAAACCACATCCCTCAGCACCTCATCTACCCATCTTTTAAATATCTTCGGGGATGGTGACTCCATCACCTCCCTGGGCAGCCTGTGCCAGTGTTTTAACAACCCTCTCAGAAGAAAAGTTCCTCTTAATCTCCAATCTAAACCTCCCCTGGTGCAACTTGACGCCATTTCCTCTTGTCCTGTCACTTGTTACCGACACCTACCTCACTACAACCTCCTGTCAGTAGTTGTAGAAAGTGATTATGTCTCCCCTCAGCCTCATTTCCTCTAGGCTGAGCAACACCAGGGGAAAAACCTTCATCAGAATTAACATAGTCCACCTTCAAGGTCAATGGGAATTGGCCTACATCTAAAGCCCATGACAGAAGACCCAACTTCAGGCTGAGGAGTCATGATGTATCTTTCCCAGATAAAAGAGCATGTTTATGTGCAGATGCAATGCTGCTTGTTAGCGTTGGAGAGAACAAACTTCTTGTAGAACGAGCCTGAAGGCCATCCTGGCCAAAAATACCATCACCAGAGTTTAGAAGACATATTTTAGCTACACTTGTAACAGTCATTCCAAAGAGCTGCTAAGCATTGGGGCCAGTTGGATTTTAATCAAGCCCTCAAAAGATGAGGCTCGTCGGCCCATTCAGGGGGCTGGTATTGAGTCCTACTGGAAGATCTGTAAGACTGTTTCCAGCCTTGTGAAAGGGAGAAATTTCTCCCCATGGAGAAGCCTAAACACAACCTTATTTCATCCTTGCAATGGTGCAAAATGCAGAGAGGCACCTGAGCTCTCTGTATGTGCCTCTCTTCATCACTTCACGTAGAAGGAGCATCTGATGAAAGATGCAAGTGGTAGAACTGAACTGTCTTTCTCTGGGAAACATTTGTGCTGCTGCTAAGGAGTTCCTAGTTTTCAAATTTAAATCTCTCATTCTGTTTCATTTTTCTTTTCCAAATTCCCAGACCCAGGGAAGCTCTCTACAGATTAGTACATCACCAAATTTTCAGTATTTCGTGTCTGGAATATGAGAGGGAGAAAATCTCTCTGAAACCTAAATATTTTTTCCCTCTAAAGACCAGACCCATTTTGGGGAAAAATATGCAAAAGTGTTCTCCTCGGGCTGAATGTTGTGTGCAGTTTCAGCTTAATACACAGCTTTATGGCAGATGTAGAAAATCATCAAAATGGGGGGATTTCTGGGAATACTGGCAGATCTTTACTGTGACTGCAGAGCAGATCCCGACACACTATAATACTGTTTTTGTCTTAATCATCAAAAGTAAGCTATAGAGAACAAAAAATTCTTTGTTTGACAGAAAAGCAATTGCTATTTCTTATAAAACATATAATATATTCTACAAGACCTAAGGGTTTACTTTCCAATAAGGATAGAAAAAGATGTGTGCCCCACTGTGAGCTCACAGTAAGGCTGTTTCATGTAAAAAGTTGGTAATTAGTCCCTGAGCGAATAAAGTAGAAGAGATAAGAGACTGATACTTACTGTAGCAACACAAAACACTTTTTTCTAGCTGCTAGGATTTAAAGGGTGTGTGGGTGGGAGGGGGGGAACCTATTCCTTCCCATTTAATTTACAAGCATCTAAACCTCAGAAAATGGTTTCTTGCTTAAGCTTAAACATGTGTACTTTAAATTGTTACTAACCGACATAAAGATTGATAGGAGACATTTCAATTCTAAAAAGCAGACAGGAATGAAGAATTATAGGAAAGATTAAAAGACTGTTGTGCTGTTGACATCAGCAGCAGATTTCACGCTCGTTGTACACCACTGCCTTCAGCAGACTTACACCAGCATTGCTGGATATTTCAACCAAGTTAACTCATTAGCATTCAAGGCATTTTGGTCATAAGGAAACACTTGGAAAACTAAATCACATACCTTTAGCCAGAGTTATATAATAAATACTGAGAACAAAAACAAACCCAAACCACAGGAAAACCATCTGCTTGCAAACCAGAGTTGGTATTTCATAACATTTGTATCACTATGAGATAAACACTCAGTGCCAGAAGTGAAAACTGTGTAGTATTTCTTGTTCTACCTGCAGAACTGGGAGCTACTGGAAATAACACTCGTGTTTGCCTTTTCTGCATTCATCTTTATTAGAGCTAGGGTTTGAGATTTTCTCTCCCAATTAACCATGACATTTCTATTGCAACTGTGAGTTCCATAAACCTCTTTTTTAACAGTATACAAAATATCATACGAGAACCTGAGACATGGTGAAGAAGCTTCACGCAGTGCTTTCAGCACATGTCCTTTCACTTCTCTCCCTCTGTCCAATTTGTTTCATCTGCTTTACTGCAGCATTTATTGCTAGTGTACATGAAATAAGAACATGCTAGTGTACATGAGATAAGAACACTTGATGACTTTATTTCATGTAGACTCACTCCAAAATACATAACTAGTCATCAGGTTCCCTCCCCACCTCTCACTATCATGACTGCAGTCCCAGAGAGGTCTACACACAAAGGAACTCTATAATGATGTCCTAAACTGCAATCGTTTGGACTACGAGTGTCTGATTCAGTTTAGAAACAGTCAGGAAAATTCTGCATATTTTCACTGTTTAACTTAATAACTTCTTGTTTACAAGCACTGAACCTCACCACAAATACCAAGATTTTGTGCAGAGGAAATACATTAAAAGTATATCCTCGGGCTGGATGTGGTATAAAAGCCTCAGAACCACTCTTTGTTTATTGCTAATTGAATTTGGCTTTACATCTGACTTCACTGCTTATGTTGCCTCATATGAGTATGTAAAGAAGTGCCCACTGAGATGAGGAAAAATAAAAACCCGACACAGATCTTCTTCCCCTGTAGTTCTGTGACTTCCATGCTATTCAAGCCCGGACACATAGCTAATGAAGCCTACAGGAACACCTGTACAACACACAAGTAAACCTACTGCAAAACCCATCCTCTGCGTGTGGGTAATATAGATCAAATAGCATGCCTCCTTTTAACCAGGTGTGTGATACCAATGTAGCTGAAGACAGAATGCATCTCTATAAAACACCTATGGAATGCACTGCTTTTGTAGGAAAATACAGAAAAGTTGAACTTCTCAGATTTTGTTTCTTCTTGATCTTTATAAAAATTGATTTTATGATACTGCCAATAAATATATATTGCATGTAGTAACATTTAGAAAGAAAGTAAAAATGCAAATGAACCTGGTTTCCCAAGAAGTCAGCACAATTTAATCTCACAGTATAATTCAGAATGGACAGCCAGCAACAGAAAGGTGCACTTGGAATCTAAAGTTCCTAAAACTTCCTGATGTTTTAAAGTTATTTTTAACATGGGAAAAAAAAAAAAAGTTCAAAATCCTGCTTCTGAAATCATTGTGCATTTTATCTTGCTATTTAACACAGTTTAATCTCCAGCCTCGTCCCTGTTTTCTGTGGGAATTTCTTATGTTATAACAATTCATTCACGACTGTGCTCTGCATCTGAAAGCAACCTATTTAAAATAATTGCTACTGCTCCTTACTTAATTTTATGAAAATATGCTTAGAACACCCAATTTCTAAAGCAGGTTACACTCCTTATGAAATACCTTGGGATTTTTGTGTAGGAATGTCAAAAAAATAAACAGTTGTATTTTATGTGAGAAAATGTCCAGTGTAATACATGATTATCCAAACATCTCCAGAGACACCAGCAAAAAGACTTTGTATAAATGAGTTTGAATAGCTAAGGGACCAGGCATAGCAGCTTTGAAGTTTCCAGTTCTCCTCACTCTGGATAATGCAAAGTTCAGACAGTCTCTGTTGGACAGCATCATAATTTCAGTATTGCTAGCAAGTGCCTTAAACTGGCTGGCAAAATTCAGATGTGTCCTCAGGTCCCAGGCAAGCAGCACAAATGCAGGACCCACTTGCTTCATTTCCACAGTGAAACCAAGACAGGAAAGAGGCAGGCAGTAATGATCACAGCAGGAAATGCTCACCTGAGCTCACGTGAGAGTGAAAGTGGCATCAGCAGCAGCACACTCCATAGAGGTTCCTCCTCAAAGCCTCTAACCTGTGGAGGCTGTGTGTGCTACCCCAGGCTGCCATTGGGATCCCTGGCATCAGGCTGTGTGCGCTACCCCGGGCTGCCATTGGGATCCTTGGCATCAGGCTGTGTGTGCTACCCTGGGCTGCCATTGGGATCCTTGGCATCAGGCTGTGTGTGCTACCCTGGGCTGCCATTGGGATCCTTGGCATCAGGCTGTGTGTGCTACCCTGGGCTGCCATTGGGATCCTTGGCATCAGGCTGTGTGTGCTACCCTGGGCTGCCATTGGGATCCTTGGCATCAGGCTGTGTGTGCTACCCTGGGCTGCCATTGGGATCCTTGGCATCCTTCCTATCATCTTGTTTTGAAGAAAATATTTGCTGCCTCCAACAACCTCCCTCACGTTTCAGCACACAGATATGTTCAGGAACCCACATTTGCTCTATTTAAAGCACTTCTAGGGAAAGGCAGTGAGACTCAATTTACACAGACTGCTGATGGATCAGGAGACCAACGTGTATTCCTGTTTTGCAAAGGAAAACACTCACTTCCCCTCCAATCAAAGGCTGGAATTTACAATGAACCAAATTCTGCCAAAATCCCCATCTCCTGTGCTCCATGAACATCCAGAGAGAAACAGTTTTGTCCTTATTCAGAGTGAATTACCTGCATAGTTATGCTCAGTGTCACCATGCTTTAGCATTGCAAGAATTTGTGTTATTCTATCAATGATATAAATGATCAAACATCAACCAAGACAAGTTCTCCAGCAAGAGGACTTGGATTGCTTCACTTTTTCCACACTCTAATTTGCAAGTTTTAGAATAACTTTCTGATGAAAAACAATGCCATCAGTGTAATTTTCAGTCAGGGAAGCAAATAATGAGGAGTTAATACACTGTCATTTATCTCTGACCAGCATTTCCAGAGCTTGAACTTGCTATATAGGAACAGAAGATAATCAAACAGAGGCAGAGTGAACAAACTGTACCTGCCTGACTGATGTAAATGCCCCTCTTGTCCAATACCAAAAAAAAAAAACCCAATCAGTGTTGTATTTCAGAAACCATATTCAGGTTAAAGGGCACCATTCTTATCTGGTATTCCACCCAAAGGACAATGATTTCATTTTATAAAGATCATTAGTCAGTGAAATATATATTTTAGAGAGTTTCTAGTAGGGAAGATTATTTTGGCAGTCACTGGAGTGTACCAGATGGTTCATTAACATAGGCTAGACAAGTCAAAGGCTTTCAGAATCATTTAGAAAATGTCAAACAGAAACAAGAACCCTGTCACTTTTTATTAGAATTAACTACATCATACCCTGGACACAGATTTCACCTTGGGTCAGAAAAATTAATACAGAATTATATGAATTGTGTAACATACTAGGTTAAAGATAGGGCTTCCTCTTGGGACTCATTTGCTAGCAATATATTATGGTCTTCTACTTTAGGAATCCTCAACCTTTCTTTTTGTAAGCTATGAAAAGAGCTGACCTTGCTCAGACTCCATTGGTGTCTAATTGATTTGAGGTATATGCAGAATTTCAACAAGACACTCCGCTAAAGCTCTTTTGTGATCATTTTCCCAGGAAAGTTGGCAAAAGGGTTCACTGAATATTCAGCAGCTTGTAAAGTATGCTTTTGTCAGGAGGAAAAAAAAATACATCCATTTAGTGAAACACTGCCTTCGTAAACAGGGATTAAAATGCAACTGAATTGTTACCTCTTTTTTATTATCATCCAGATGTCAAAAATCTCGAGAACTTCCAGCTTGTGGAAGGTGTTCAGGAACAAGTGAATGCTGCTCTGCTGGACTACACCATGTGTAATTACCCACAGCAAACAGACAAATTTGGGCAGCTTCTCCTGCGGCTACCAGAGATCCGGGCCATCAGTATGCAGGCCGAAGAATACCTCTACTACAAACACCTGAACGGGGATGTGCCGTGTAATAACCTTCTCATTGAAATGCTGCATGCAAAGAGAGCCTAAATTATACCCATTAGAGCTTCTGCTTTCAAGGAAAACGAAAAAAAAAGGGAAAAAAATATATATTCTGAACTGCTCCAAGCAACACTAATTAAAACGTGGTTTTAAGACTTTGGAAAATGGTGTAATAATCAAATACTAATAGTAAATAAGTGATGTATCAGGGTATTTGTATTGCAAACTGTGAATCATATGCTACACATCCCCAAAGGAATCTACATAGAACTTCATACTGGAGTGACGTGAACTTACCAAGTGGATACTCTTATCAATGTCAACGTGAAAAAGGACAGAATGATTCTTGTATATTTAACTCTGCTGATTGCCACTATGGAGAAACTTAGGAGATCAAAACCTGATCGATATTATTGAGCTATGGTAGTGGGGAATTGGAGCGCACCGAATTCCTCCACTGTACAGTAGGACTTCTGAAACACTTAGATGCAAAACTGCATCCGTAGCACCTCCTGTCATCCTGCCAAGGACCCAACGCTTACCACTTCTGTGATAAATGATGTGGCATCCATTCAACAACCTGTGAGAGAGAGCTGGCGTTGGCCACGTGCTATGTCGTGTCACACCAACTCCGAGGAGGCTGGTTTTGACTCTCGGTCTCCCAGGCCCACAAATCACTCATCTGAAGAGTCTGTTATCCAGTTAGCTTGGCATTCTTACTATGCTCTGGAGTTTGTTTTGTCATGTGTTCATGTTGTTCTATCAGGCAATATCTCTCTTCTACCACTGTTATTGGATAGCTATTAAATAGCTAAGATAACTATTCCAAAATAAATTAGCCCATTGGACTCCATACTGAACTAGGGCAATGCCTAAAATATGGCTCTGATGTGTATTCACAGCCATTTCCACATAAAGGGAATGTAGATGTTTTAGCTATCACAAACAATAGCTTCTTTGACATACACACACAAAAAGGACCCCAGCAACCCACCCCACATGCACATTTTAAGGACACCAAATAATTGTCTTAGAAACTGAAAATACAATTAATAAAAATGCATTTAGCAATACAAGAATAGAGAAATGAATTGTGTGCTCTGATGATACCATGGAGCATCATCTTCAAACTTCCCAGTAATTAAGGAAATAAATCAACTCAAATGTCCACTATGTAATGAAACTCTTTTTAAAGTTAGGTAACACACGACTTTTAGGCAAAGAAAGAAGAGTGATACTACTATGTCTATGTAGGCCAAAGTCTGCTGCAGAACAAATATTAGAGAAGAACAAACAATTCTCTCTCTGTCCAAATGAAGATAGCAGTATTAACATGTCGTGCCACAGTTATAAGTCTTGCCTTATTTCATTACCCTTAAAGGTAACTGTGCAGGTGTGGATCAACATATGCTTAAAATAAAGTATTAATCTCTAACAAAAACATAGTGTTTACATTCTTTAGGTCCTGTGGGGAAAAAACTGTGCTAAAGTTGCAGAGCAGTGATTTCCTTATTATTTCTTTTAAATTGGTAATTATTTTACCAGTACTTAATTACTGTATGTCGTGAGACACTAAAATCAATAGGGGTATTTCATTTTGACTTTAATTTTTGAGATTATCGGCTGCACAATCACTTGTAGAAACTGTATAAAATGCTAATCCTTTAATTTTTGTTTCATGAAGATTGCTGGCTTTTGAATAGTTTATTTATATTGTATATGATAGTTTTCACTGTAGACAATTATGATGCTAATTTATTGTTCTTTGGTTTCATCTTTATATAAGATATAGCCAGAATGAAGAAGCCAAATATATGTGTTTACTGTAGCATGTCTTCAAGCTAGTGGAACATAGTTCAGGGACACACAAGGGTCTTTACAAATTAAAATCATTCACTTAATTAAGTGTCTGTAAATCTTCATAATCTTAAATGTAGTTTATTTAAATCTATTGTAAATTATGTGAGTTACAGCTTTTTCTGTTTCATGTGAACTTGAAAAGGTGCATTTCTCATACTTTTTTTTTCCAACCATTCATACATTATATACCAAAGACATCGGTTATTGCATCCACATTAGTACAAAGCGCACTATTTTAATTGCCTGTATTAATCAGCTCTGATATTCTGTCCATGCATAGGGTACAAACACAGCAAAGCCCAGTGTCTGCGACTCCTACACGCCTGTCTTGTATCACAGCACGCACGTACCATCGTACGGACCAAAAGCAAAGCAAGCACAGCTCCCTCGGCCATCCCACACTGCAGACACATAAGCAGTATTGAAAGGGCAGCAGCATTCTCCCTCAATCTGAATTAACAGAGTAAGATGCAGGTGGCAATTGACAGTGGCTGCGAAATACGTTTGCCCACGTGTACAATGTAAGTGTGGCCATTCCTTCCTTTTTGAAGGAAAAGCAAAGCGTATTTTAAGTGTTTGCATTCTGTTTTCTTTTCCTGTTGAAATGCTACAGTGTATTTCGGTGAATACCAAGAAAAAAGCTTAAAAAAAAAAAGTTGCAAACTGTATTCACAGCACCATTATCTGTGTAAGGGATGAAAGAATTCAAATAAGGACGTAGAAGAAAAGAACTATTTTTCATACAGCTTAATGGAAGCAGTTTCAGATGAAGTAACAGATATTTGCCCACATTCATAGTTCCAAGAAACCAAACAGATTGCCCAAAGTACACGAACAAAACAAAACAAATCACCCCAAAATCCCCCTCACGTTAATCGTTAACTACTTTGTAACCAGTCGTTCACTTCTGACTGCCTTATTGATTACAGGACATATTAGTAAAAGCAGACTAAAGTTCAAAGGGTTTGGCTTTGACTGGTTTATTATAGTCGTTCCGTGTTTGTCAACAGACAATCTGTAAAGTCTGACTATTTGTATTACAGATGTTCTACAGCTGCCTTGGATTTAAATCCATGCAACTCTTAGAATGTGCAGTGAGTTACTTGTTGAAGTTGAAGTTCTCTTACTGTATCGGTGAAATACATATTGTCATGTCAGTACTTGCCAGAAGTTTCTCATCGCCAATGGAATCTTTTTTTTTTCAGTATTTCAATAAATATTGATATGCCCGTGCTGATCACTTTATAATTGTCTCTATCATAACATCATTTCATTGAAATAAAGCACCAGTCAAAAATCAGGCGCTCCAAAGAGTAAAAATGCAGGAGGAATAAGAGCACCAAAGAGAATTTTATGCAGAACAGAAGACACAAAGGTGGAGAACAGCGCCTTCAGAAGCTCAGAGTGCGGTGATGCAATTGCCTAGGCTCAAGCAAAATGAAACAAAATAGAGCACAAGAGTTGAATTTCTAATCAAAAAGGAATTTACCAGACAGTACTTTCAAATTACTACGTTTTGTCCCGTACTGCACACTTCATTTTATGTGTTGCCCGTAAAGAGTTAAGCAGCCAAAGCATCAGAAAAGGAAAATGACAGAACAAAAGAAAATCAGGTAACAGGATCCAGCAAAGTTCAGGATAACCTCTCAGCAATGTAAATATGTGGCAAGGCCAGGGGCAAAGCCACAGCTTCCAACACGGCTGCCAGCGCAGGCTGCCAAGGAGGCAGATGTTACTGCTACCAGAGAAAAATATTTCCCTAAAGTTGCCCTCTGGCTCCTCCAATTGCCATTCTGAGAGCAGGAGGTGAAGTGGTCCAAGAGAGCTTGTCAGCAGTACCCTACTGTTTGGAGCCCGAGTCCATCGCTTCCCCTGAACCGTCTGGTAGCTGAAAAAGGGCAGTTCTGTGAGGTGCCAAATGTTAATGCTTCAAGGGGAAAAAACAGGGCTATAATTAGTTATTTACAAATCCTGTGCTTGAACAAAACAAAGCTGGTTCAGCCTTGCAATAAAAACAGAGTAAAACAAATCGGATTAGGTGGTTACAAGGGAGGAAGGATCCTTTTAGCTTTTAGGAATCATAACTGAAATCCACGATTCAGCATCAGACCCAGGGGAGATTTCAGGGCTGATATATTTCAGATAGTTTTCCTTACGAGAGATATATTTTTGGGTGATATATTTAGTATATACACCACACATTTAAACTACGAGGGGGTTATTTTTAACTGAGTTTGACACTGGATCAGGAACAATCTGCTGTATGTTTTTATTGGAAACATGGAAAGGGTGAGTTCAATGTAACACAGGTCAAGTCAGTACAATACTTAGTGATCTTGACAGTTTCCTGGAATACTGAATAACACTTTTTATTAACCCATCATTTGAGACCCGCAGTCTAGATGCATCATGAAAGTTCTAACAATATTTCTGTCCCCTCCAATACAGTTACTGCTGTTTCCCAGGGAAATTCTATATGGGCACCTCAGTCAGGATTTGGAATGGCAGAGAAAGAGCATTAAACTAACAGCAAGCCAGGCAAATTACAGAAAAACTTCTGGGGGCATCAAATCCTAGAGCTATACAACCCTGTGATGCCAGCATGAGCCCAAACATCTCTCTGCCAATCCGGCACTTTCAGTTGCATGTCAGCCTGTAGAGAAAAAGATTCATTTTCTAAGGGCAATTACCAACAACAGGAAAAACTTTTGCTAAATGACAAAGGCAGAAGGCTTGACCCTCACATGGAGCATAGACATGCCCACCCCAATGTCAGTGGATGTAAACTGAAGAGAGCAACACTACAAGGTACATGATAGATACAGTCTAGTCCAGTATCTGTCAGTAAAGTTTCCCTTCATCAAACATACTTTCCAAACTGATTCTTTGTGCTCCTCTGCATAATGAAACCCAAGAGGTGTCAAATTTATTGACAGTCTTGAAGTCTGGCATGCAAGCTTGGACTTAGAATAATAAGTGAGCTTTCACCATTGATCCAAAACAGTCCTGACCCCTCTTTCCTATTCCTTGTCATTTCCTTTAGTCCTAGCTAAACTATCAGGCTTATGGCAGTTTCTGCTGTGTATGTCCTGTGCACACCAAAGTGGATTCAGTCTTAAGGCAAAGAAAGATGGTGGAATGCAGACACCTGATGCTATCTGTATTCCCAGGGGCTCAAGCTGCAGTGCCCTGCCCAGAATGTCAGTGTCCTGCCTCAGTTAGGATGATGGGTTTTAACGTGAGCTGAAGCAAAGAGCACAAAAACATAGCGCTGGAGTCACAATTTTGTCCATTTTACATCTTGCTCTTTCTATGCTTCAGGATCAATGAATTCCCTGTAAAGTGTGAAATGACTCTCAGTTTGAGAAGTAGGATATTAGGATGCTTCCAGTAACACCAGTTGTTTGTTACGCTGCTGCCAAGTAAAGCCTTCACAGAGCAAGAGCTTCCCTGTGCGGCACTGGCGTCAATCAGCCCGCAACTGATGCTGCTGAGTGTTTGCTGGATACTACCAATCCAGGCTGTCAGTTGCAATTAGAGAGTAAAACAGGGACTCTGCACCAGAGGGAGTGAAGTGTGTTTGTGGGAAGGACCCCACACAAGTCACGGTTTGTACAACAGAAACTGCTGAGGGCCATTCAGTAGCTGCTGGCATGCCTACAGACACTGCACACGTGCCACACACCACCAGTGGGAATTCCTAAAGTACATCCAAACAGCCCCTACTACTGTTCCTATAGAAAATATTTCATGAGGCACAGCTCCCCAGGGCACAGCCTCAGTCATCTGCAGCTTCCCAGGGCTGCCCTTCCACTTGAATGAGCACAAGTGTTAGTGCAGAGTACAGCAAAGTGAGACAGGTCTTTTCTAATCAATATTGGGGTCTTTGTATCTTGCACCACATCGCTACAGTTGCCCTGCCCATGACAATTTGATCTCAGCCTACATGGATCAAAGCAGGGAACTCTTGAAAACTCTCTCCTTCCTGTAGCGAAGCAGCGCATTACAGCTGCATGTGAAGAGAAGGTCTGCAGGACTGCCTGTGTTTGGATTCCACAGGACGAGATAGGCAGTATTGTAAATGTCTGTTATGATCGGTCCATAAAATACAGTAAAAAGCCAAAGAGAGAACAGAGGAGGAAGAACTCCAAAGTAAAATAAAAGGAAGCACATGTATATGGGGGAGAGATGAGGATATTTATGTTTCATAAGTATTTAAACTTGATTCACTTTCACTCTAAAATTAAAAAACCTAAATAAAATATGATGGATTATTATCATTGCTTTGAAGTATTAACAAGGCCTGAATAAAGTATCATTTCTGTATTTCAGGGACCTGCCAGAGTGATATTGTTTTGCATTTCCATTTAACATAGTTTCATTTTACAACATACATAAATTTCAGATTAAAAACGTGGCATGGAATAATGGATTGAATGTGTTTAATCAATTCATTCAGCTCATGCTGGGAAAAAGGAAGCTTATTATTGGAGTATGTTTTTATTTAAAATCAAACACTAGAGCTGCTTCCCAAATTGTGTCAAATTGTTTCATCACTTGGCAAACTCAGTTGAACTATCCTACAGCAATGTTCTGCTCTTCCTCAGAAGACCTTACTGCGAGCCCCACAACACTTGGGTTTGTAGTTGCAACCTCCCCACAAGTCCTGCATGTCTACATACACAACTTCAGATGCTGGAGCTGAGAGGTGCTGACCCTGAGAAGGTGGGGCTGGGGCATGTCTCAGGACTTTTCTTTCTTTCTTTGTGTTGGTCTCCCTCTTCTGCTCACTTAGATTACCAAAATCCAGCTGATCCTCCTTACTCACCTCCAGTGACTGCCTTCATTCTCCACATGAGCCTCTAGCTGCTTTTCCCTTCCTTTTGTACCACTGTTTCCCTCCACCCCAATTCATGCTACACCTTCCTACTTTAATTTTGCTTTTCTTTGTATCACAAACAAAACTCACAAGCCAGCTTTACCCAATACATCAAGATTTTCAGGAGAGTTACCTATATGTTGGGGAGGGGGAAAGGTCAAGGACACAATACCATCTGCACATTTCAAAGCAGCAAAATGACGGGAAATGTCAAAACAGGAAAGTGAGTGCTGGACCTGGTCAGATGGGGCTGAAGAAACCCCAGCCAAAAAGCAAGACAAGGTCACCAGTCAGTTCACGACGTCCTGGCTTACACTGGCCAGCTCTACACACCTAAATAATCAACAATTCTTACTAAACATTGTTTTCAGAGAGAAAATAGGAAACATTCAAGAATTTCAGTTCAAGAATGGCAGATAAATATAATAGTGGAATCTAAACAGAGGAGTGGCATCAGAGCTAGGATTCCATTATTTTAAGACAGACTTTTTTTGTTCCAACAACACACTTCACATTAGTCAATATAATCAAGAAAACAGCCTTTGCCAATAAGAGTGAAGAGAACAAAATTTTCCTTCTTTAAGTATCAAACATTGACATAACTTTACCCTTTGGGCATCCTGCAGGGAAAAAAGAAAACTGAAAACAAACCCTATGTACTTTCTGAGGTGACAGATATAAGACATCTTTCCTTGCTGGCAGAAAAACTGTCTGGTACCTCACCTGGTGTGCCAAGGTCCTGAGCAGGTCTGGCACCGCAGCATTGACAGTGTCTTGGTAATGTTTTGTTCAGGATGGAGCAAAAACTCCAAGGAGGGAAGAGGGGCCTTCGCTGCAGCACAACTGCTCCCTGTGTGATGGTGTAGCACCTTGGTATCAGAAGCTGACAGCCTGTGAATAGGTAGAGGAGGTAGATGTAGTGAGATTATCTGCTGCTCTAGAGCTGTGTTCCCTCATTTATGTACTTATATTAATCATGCAGAATCATTGTCCATTTCTTGAATGTGGGAGTTGTGAAGAATTTCAGTAACAGATATTTTTCATTATTTAGATTAGAATTGATTGATTAAAGGATCACTGTACTGATGAGTCTCACTCCAACTTCTCTCTCACCTAATTTGTTACATTTATGTTTTGGCACTGTTTGAGGGTTGATTTCATGTGAACAACTACACACAGAAATAATATACACAGAACAAGAAAAAAAGTGCCAGAAAGGAAGTGATCACTTTAGGGTGATAAAATTGAGGCCAAGGACACTAGAAAAACCCTGTTTTCTTCCTGGTAGTTACTTTGTAGTTGTTCTGCTTTGTTTTAATGTCTTGTCATGAAAGTTGTACGTAATACAATACAAACTAATGTAGCCAGGAAGAAAATGATGATTTGTTTGTAACGGATTCCTTTTGCAAAAAGTGTATGTAGAGACATACTTGATGTGTTCTACAAGACAGATGAAGGAGGAAAAAGTCTCACTCCACTTTTTTTTTAAAAGAAATAAAGCGAACAGAAATCTGTTTCAATAGGTCTGTGAGGTATTTGAGGCTCGGGGCTGTAGGACAGCTTGTATGAGAGATGATTCCTGGAGACCCTGGGCAGACTGTCCAACTCTCTTCAGTTACAAACTCCCCTGTGATCCTGGAAAATCCCCAGGATATGCTGCCCCAATCTTCCCACCTCTAACACACAGCCAAGACTGACCCACATCCTGCACCATTCCAGAAACATGATTATTTGTCACAATAACGTTCAAACCTGTAACAAACACAAGAAGTAGTTGCTAAAAACCATCAGGATGTGGTTAATAGTGTATCCACCCTGGAGGGAGACCGGCGGCCTGGAGAGCACCCAGGCAGCCTTGAGGGCAGAGATTTACCAGGCAGAAGGTGGCTTTTGTGCACATCTCCTGACATTCACAAATAAAGCTTGGCTTTGGGGATGGTGTTTAATTGACACACTTACCTGTCCCAAGGTACTAAAGAAGGAAAGGGAAAGAACTGAAGAACAAGGCAAGCTCTCCTAGGAGAAAACCCAAATAAGGACAAATTCCCTCTTTCTGTTTCAAAGGATTTTTCTTCAAGTTATTTGATATCATTTCAATCAAACATAAGCAAAGATTTCAACGTGTTCTGAGAGTATCAGCTTCTCTGAAAACTCTCTTGGTTTCTCTCTCCCCTCTGATTTCCCCAAGTGCACAACATGCAGTCGTCGGCATGCTAAGTTAAGTATTCCTCCCTTAGGTCACTATTTCCACTCTTTAATTGTTCTTTCAGCCTTCTGTAACATTATTGTTATCCAGACTGTGTTGGTGCTGCTTTCCAAACACAGATGAGTAACAGTTCCTGCCCTTAAGAGTGTATATTCTTGAAATAAACCTTTCAACTTCCCCACCCACAACAAAACACACCAATTACATCTGTAGTGGTCTTCAAAGGTTTTTCAAACTCTCTAAATTCCCGTTTCTGACGTGAAGCCAAATACACGTCTTTTATGTGTAAAATTAAGTGAGGCCTTTTCCAAGAAACTCAACTTGTGTTACAAAATTCATCTTAAGAACCTAATTTCCTCAGAAACAAAAATCTTGAGTTTTAGACCTTTGCCAAGCCTCGTTCCCGAAGGCAGTATGTGCCCTGGAAAACTACAACAGGATCTCTGTGCCCCAACCCAGGTTGGTTTATGAGCAGCCCTTACATGGCACATGCATGGTGAGTACAATCAAAGAGTCTTTGCTGATGGAAGTCTTCCTCCTTTTACAGGCTGAGCTGGGAAAAGGTAGTTGGCAGACCTGTTACACTGATAAATTAGATTGGAATAGTTAAAGGGTGAGAATTTATGATAAGGCCTGCAAGGCCACAACAGAAATGCAAACAAAGTAATTCATTCCAATTAGAGCAAAGAAAGAAGAAGAATATGACTCAGGGCAGTCAAATCACTTTATTACACTCAAGTTTATTTCCATAGCCTATTTACATAACACAGTTTATTTAGTTTCTGGATGCTCTTAACACACTGCAAAATGTAAACCACACAAGCCAGCCAGTCCACGAGTTGGATCGTCTGCAAGAGCTGAGAGGGAGGAGGACTGCATGGAGTCCTTTGTAACAACAGGGAAAATGAGGAGAAAAAAAATCAGCCCAGAAGAGCTAAATCACCTCCAAATGCAAAACTCAGCAGTCAGTTTAGAAATGGATCTCGTTCTGTACTTACTGTTGAAGTTCTGAGCACAGAGATGTGCTTGGTGATACCAACTCTGTCAAACAACTTGCTTAAGCACACTGATCTTTTATTATTACCTAGAGGCTTGTGGTCATTGATTCTCCTGATTTGTTTTGCTACTGTGTAATTTTTTCTAACCTACACTAAAAAAAAAAAAGCCTGCTCGAGTCATTGGAGAACATTTTCACAGCACTTGATGCACAGAAAGTTTTACTGCTGAGCTTTCAAAGGCACGTAGCTCACCATGCAGATACTCAGCCTATTGGGTTGCTGAACTGTAATAAAAGACATCGTTAAGGGAAACATTTGATGGAGGTACTTGGCTCATTGGGTCAGTGGTTATCGTTATAAGGATCTCCTTGTGAAGCTAATACATAAAAAAATGAGCTCTTCTGATTTCTAAGACCAGCCTCTCTTTTTAAAGAAGGATGCATGGCAGGTTCTAGTAGTACACATAACTAAAGACATTTCCAGGAAACCACACGCTGCCAGTGTCAGAGCTGCAAAAATACTTAGGTCATTGGCATGTACAACCAGCACTGACATTGATAAATCGAAGATTCAAAACCTGCCAGGACCCTGCATTGTGCTCTTCCCGTGAAAGTGCTGAGAGTTTCCCTGACTTTTAAGAATTCACTCTCCAAAGTCACTGCAGTCATGCAGTGCAGCCAGACAAATCCAATGAAACATACCAATTCCACGGTTTCTTTCTGAAAGTGAGACGATATCCCCTTAAAGTTACCAGACGTTTATTGTTCTCACCATTCCTCTAACCTTCATCCTATTCATTCCCCTATCTGCACCACAAACCCTCAAGCCTGGCTCAGGCCTTACTCAGTGGCCAATGACCATGACCAGCAGTCACTGGGATTTGATTTTCAAGCTTTAACTGGAGTGTTGCCAGCACCAGAAAATACGGTGCTAGCTGGTCAATGTGTGATCCCCAGTGCACCTGCTGACCGCCTATTTCATTACGACAGGTATATCTCCAAGTAAGTAGTCACAGAGGCCACCAGCCTCTTCCCCTGCCCCCTGCTCTGCTCTGGAATGTCCCCTCAGGAGACCTCCTGGCTGGCTGTGAGCAACACTGTGTCCAGCAGCAGCTGAGAGCCATGAGTGGGAAGCAACTCACCACACAGCAAATGTTTTATAAACATTAAGCCTGTGAAACCAGAGGGAAAACTAATAGATTTTTTTGACAATATTAAATCAAATATCTTCTTAAAACATAATTTCTGTTAATTACAAGCAAGAGTGGTGCAGGATCAGGAGAAGCTAACCACAGCGATAACAATTATAGAGATCATCAGAATATTAGAGAAAAGAAAAAAAACCCGCAACCCAATACCACAAGACAAAGAGTAATCTGCTAAGCACTGTGAATGCATTAGAACACAGTGGGTGGCAGGTCCACACACCAATGTCTTCCATGGGTTATGGTTGGAGCTGCTGCAGGTGCAATCTCAGCTGTTCACAGTCAATTGAAAACTGTTCAGTTGTAGGAATCTGCCACATAGGCTGGGTCAAAATTTATGCAATGACTGCCCAGTCACTGGTGAAGACAACCTGAAAATTCAGCATTTGCTATGTTCTTAACTCTGGGCACTTGAGGATTCTGTCATGTGGTTGGGCTTCTTGAATAGCAGGAAGGAAGATGAGGGCCATTGAAGGGAGGAGATTTGAGCCTCCTCCATCGCCTCTCCACTTACACTAACAATGTCAATGCCATCTAGTGGTCAAGACACTGTGATGTAAAAAAGTGGGTGAAATTACATAATTATTGCTTGTGGGAAACCTGATTAATGTTTTTTCTTATACTGGATACTTTATTCCTCTCATCACAAAGAACAAAAGGTTGGTTTTCAGTACCTGGAAGTGTTCCTGAACTTCTCTCTCAATGTGCTCAGCAAAGAAAGATATTTCACATCAAACCTTGCTCCCAGCTCTGTGAGGAACAAAAAAAAGATATTAATTAGACTAAATGGAAATAATTAGATTTAGTGAATATGTACCATTGCAACACTGGAACATTTGTGAGCTGGATTTTCCAGAAAACCAGGCAATAAATAGTTTGTTCAAGGACAAGCCTGCAGTCAATAACATCCATAACTACATTACACTGCATTTAAAGGAGGCAAGAAAGAGAATGTTGACAAGGATAAATGCACACCTAACACCTGAAGTCTTTTTGTTAGAAAACAAGGAGATGGGTATTTAACATCATCAGTATTTAACATGTTTTGTAATACCTTTTGCTCAAGTTTCCTACCGAGTTAAGGGTGATTTGCTCAGAGCTTTGTCCAAAACTGGGTATGACCATGGTAAAAACAAATCTCGTTGAGAGACAGTTTCTGCTTACCAGAACCTCCCCTGCTTTGCTTTCTGAAACCAGAAATGACTGATACACACACCAAAAAAAAAATCAACAAATAAAAGCCAAGGCAAGAAAGCTTTGATGTCGCATAAAACCCGTCCAACAGAAGTTGCCCAGAAAATGTGACAGTGAATTGCAAGGTGTAAGGCAAACGGCAGGAAGGACCCTGGAAAAAACATGTCAAGACGTTTTGGAAAAAAATACTGAATTTTTTCATGTATCAATATATCAGGTTACTCATTGAAAGGGAATGAAAACTTGCATTGGCTACAACAAAGGCAGTTTCTCCTCCCCTCTTCATATTTTTGTTACATTCAGATAGAAATTTGCAAGCACACAGCTCCAACCTCAGTTTTAGTCCCATACAGATCAGTCCTCTCTTCAGAAGTTCCTGGTTTTCAGATCTTGCTAACTTTTTCTTATACATGTAAGATTTTTTTCAGTTTCACTGTAGTTTTAGGTATAGAAACATTGCTTCATACACACAGATGCTTGTGTGCTAACCCAACCAGTTGGGAATGTTTTGAGTAATGCATCATAAGAGCAATGGCACCTTAAAGATGTATTACATTAATACATCATCAAAGTTATGACACTCTTATGATATATTAGTTTAATACATCATAGTAGTGCTGTATCTTGGACAATCATAGACAATGTATTACTCCAAAACATAGCAACAGCCAGAAAGCACTCGATAAAAGTTTTGTGGGGTTTCCAACTTATTCACATTATAAGACTTTGGTGTTTTGGTTTGGTTGTTTGCTGATGCTGTTTGCTGTTTGTTGATTCCTCAGAAATGACAATGTTCACTAGGGACAGAGACTGTAGTTATCTACTGTGCTGAGGAAAGAGGAACTCACCATTTTCTCTGCAGTCACACCGAAATGCCACACACAGCCAGCTCTTCCTCAAAACAGCCAGCAAAGGCTTCATAAAATGAGTTGTTTCTCAAGACAAGCTTCCTCAGAGAGGGTTGCTGGAGAAAGATCCCTTCTTTTAAACACACTGCTCACATTTCCAGTGACCTACCAAAAAAACCCCACCAAAACAGTGAGATGTGTGCTCATGATATTACTCATGCACCCCGGGCTACCCACCAGGCTCTCTCCTCTGCTGGAAATCTATGGAGAACTTTCATGAAATGAAAACGTAATCTTTTCATTAGGGTAAGAATGTGATGTTGCCAGTGCTCAACTCAGCAGCTCCTGGGGTGCCTTCACTTTCCAACAGTCCCTCACAGATGCCAGAAGCACATGGTGGCATAAGGGTCCACCTCCATGGGCAGGTGAGCAAGCCTGAGACAACACAAGAGGAGCAAGAACTGCTGAGAAGAGAGGGGGAAAACAAGAGGGATAAGGCAGGCAGGGCAGAAAAGACAAACCTGAGACAAAGAGATAATTCAGAGGCCTCCAGCAGAAATCACTATTTACAGTTTCCTCAGTGTTTGAAGTTAACTGCATCCCCAGATGAGAGCTCATCCCTTGGATGATTCTGGGCGAAGATAAAAACAATCAACCCTTATAAAGAAATCCATTTACACACAAGTAAGCCAATTTTATGAATGCTGACTTGCTTTTTCCGGTCTTATTTCTAAGATTCCCTAAATTAATGTTTTCCAATGGTCTAATGTAACCTGTAAGAGACCCTTCTTTCCTTTCCCTGTCTAACCTAGCAATACTATTTCTGAAGAAAAAAAAAATCACATTTTTTTGATACTCACATGCAGGATAAAGTACATCATTACTAAGCTATGGTTAAGTTACTCTCTATTAAATTACACTTGTATACATTCTAACAATGTACAGGCAAATGTGAGTCTGGATTTCATTTTTATTTCCATTCATTTGGAAATAAAACTTCAGTATTTTCCCACAGTGCTGATTCTTTCATAAGCATAAAACATAAGTAGTCATACCATTACTGGAGGAGGGGATAAATGTACACATCTGAAAATTGCAAATCTTTGCAGAGAAAGAGAAAAATAATACACATTGGCCAAGAAAGGGCTGTGTGAAAAAATGCAGCCAAGACAAAGGGGTGCTCAATTTTCAAAGGGTGGGAAACACCTTATAAAAATAACTTTGTTTATGCATAAAATCAACTGTTATATAACAGATACGGGAAAAAAAAGCTGTTTGTTGTGTATATACAGTCTCTTTCCCCTGTAGGTCTCAAAACTATTTCACCTAGTTGAATTCTTGCTTTACAGATACAGAAGGCAAGGGAATAAAACCTATCCAATAGGAGTGACTTTGGGGAAAGCTACAGAGCCGTTTGAGGAGTGTGGAACAGTACAATGAAAGATAAACTATTTCCATCTCCTGCCTTGCCAAGCAGCTTAGTCCTCAGTATTCAACATGCATGCCAGGGCCAGGTGATCCATAGCACCCTGGCCTTCCAGCTACACCTGAGAGCAGAGCTGCCGTGAAGGCAGAAAGAAGCAGCCAAGAGCTGTGCTGTCCCTTGTCCTCCATACCCCTTTTCCTGGGTCCATCACCAGCTCAGAAGATGCTTTTCTCTTGGTAAGCCACCTTGGCTTGCTGACATTGCTAACATTTCACTCTCTCCTGGGTGATAACTTTTGAAACCTGATAACCAGCTCTGGGTCCCAGTCTTTACACAGATACACTCTTGCAGAATAAATACTAATGGAAACATGGTCAAGACACATCCATGTGAAGGACGTGTAGAACAGATCAGATGCTAAGGTACTAACAAATCACAGTGTCTTAGTAGCAACAGAAATTGTGCAAAGGTCTAGAGTCTGATATACATATTGGATAATTGGATACATTAAAATGATATGAAAACATATTTCAATTATAAGATACTAGTTATAAAATACCAACATCCAAATGATTGCTGGACTGTCTTTCTGAAGGTATTGTCAGGAAAGGTTATAGAGAAAATAACCGTTTCACTTGAAGAACTATAATTCAAAAAAGAATTCCCTTGGTTAAAAAGATCTTGTACATAAGGAACCTGCAAATTTCATAGGTGAACAGAAGGACTTCAATTTCCTTTTTAGAATAAAATATGATCTACAAAGAAAATCTAAACATTAACCCAAGCACAGAAAAAAGTCCTGCACACCAAGGGTGAGTGCAGAAATCACCTCGGAGAAGAGGGAATTTATGGCTCCTGAAGAATCCCCTCTCCAGTTTTTGGGCTCGTACTTGACACTTGGAGTGCATCACTCTGGGACATAGCCATTGCACTTAGGGAGTGCATAAAACAAACAGAGATCACCTGGTTTTTCATCTACAGGACAGCAACGAAGATAATAATAGAGAGGAACCTTTAAAAACTGTGTTATGCCAGAAAATGTGCAATTCTTACTGGTGACCCTTTGGGACATTTCAGTACATTAAGGAATATTCAGGTGTCTTTGGTGTCAACAGCAAACACTGAACTAGCTAGATGACTTTATTGAAGCTATAAAGAATGTTTTCCAGAGGGTTTTAGATTTATGCACTGAATTGTCTCCTCTCATAGTGCCTAGCTAGCAAGGGAGCACAAAGCTCATTTTTCAGTGTGCTAGATCCATATGAAAGTTGGCTTCATGGTTATCTTTAATACTGCCTCATGTCACAAAACCTGGGGCCAAAAGTTATTAATGTCCTCAACAAACTGTATTTGTTGGGTTTGAATTCAAAAGAGAATTCTACACCTTTCATGACGTTGTCTGTACAGTACACATAACCCAAAAACTTCAACTAATGATAAGGAGACTTCTACTGTATCCTGTTTCTGAAGCATCATCTGATAATGCTAACCTGAGGACTAAATATGGCTCCTTAAATTGCATTCAATTCTATTCTTAGCACATTCAGAAGGAACATCACACACACTTTCCTGAAAACCTGTGTGGAACCACTGTCCCACTATAGGCAAGACTGGAATTGAATGAAACTCTCGTGTAAACTCATGGCAGTCCTAGTCCAAAGCCTATCAAAGACACTGTAAGTCTTGAAAGATGGGAATGATGAAGTTCCGAAAAGGAGATTTTTGTAAAGGAGATAATGAAGCTAAAGAGAGGTAAAGGGAACAAATCAGTACTGGGGTGCTTCAGTGGCAGGATCACAAACCAAAGCCAGGTCTGGAACTCTTGTGCCTTTCCCTCTGGAGTTCAGTGTGGAAAGTAAACCCAGGCAACACACCTGCCAGCACTGGGAAGAGTACTAAGCATGGGAGGGAAGAAGAATATACTTCATACTGCTGAAAAGAGAAATGAGGACAGCCAGGCACAGACATCTCAGGTGTATCCCCAGTTCCCTCTGGAGCTCCTCAGGACCAGCACCTACACGACACCATTGTAAGGGACTGTTGCTCAGGTCCCAGAAGGGAGCAGCCCCTCTTCAGTGGGAACAGTCATCATACATATGATAAACATCCTGTTCCTCTGCAGTCTGCAAGCTCAGGGAACAAAGTTAAGTCATAAGAAGATTATGCTGCTCACGAAAAACTCATGTTCTGAGAGACAATTGCTTAGACTGACCTGGCCAGTCTCCAGCCCGTGAGACAAGCAGGACAGCAGTGATGTGCTGAATGAGGCTTCCTCCACTGGTGGCCAAGGCTCCCAGACCAGCACAGAGGAGGGAATGGGGCCTGGAGCAGCCTCCAAGCTCTCAGAGGACCCGCTGAGGCTTTCTGCAGAGGTGTTTTCTATATTGTAAGCCCAGAGGACACCTGTAACTGATTCTTCATTTTCCCCGGCCGCTTTTCAAATGTCACCTAACTCATACTGCAACCTGCTCAGGGACCTTATTAGTCAGTTGTGCCTCAGACTTGGTTAAAAACTGTAGCACAGTTGGAGCCTCACTTGATTTGAATGCATTCATGCAACATCAGTCAGGTGCTTCAGGGGAAAATTGGGAAAAAAAAGAAAACTGATTTACTCACATGTTAATCTGGTGTTTCCTTTTTGGGGGAAACGATTCAAAGATTTTTCTGACAACTCTTTCCTACTAAAGAAGTTATACACAAGTCAGCTGTAAACAAAACCAAGACATAAGCAAGGATAGCCATGCAAAGTTGTAAACCTCATAATATGAAGTCTTAAGTTCACAATGATTAACCAAAAAGTTTCAAGCCCTCATTACTCTCGATATAATTCAACATGTATTTAAATACCTCTGGTGTCAGCTCTCCTCACTGTTATGTTCAGATCACCACAGGAATTGATTGCAAATTTTGCAAAGCTTTTGACCTGTATCATCTTATTAAACTTTTATGAAAAATCAATGGAGTTCAATCATGTTATGAACTGTTCTTCACACACGTGCCAGTGGCAAATGGAGAAGTCTATTTACCCCAAAGTTTTGAGTGAAGATGTTGAATTGCATACAAGTCTCCAACCACATGTCCATGGTGCTGATGAACTTAAAGATTTAGGAAAACAAAAAGATATGCAACTTTGAGAAAAATATGAAGTTAAAAACTTGGGATCAGCATTTTTGAAGGAGCAGCAGGTTACATGTTACATAAATGCAAATTAGGCATCAAAAATGTTTCAAAGAGACACTCTAAGGAGTTATGGTTTGATTCCAGAGGAAATAGGAAACTCGATCACATCACTAGGAGAAAGTCAAGGAGATGGAAGCATACTATCCCTTTCTTTTTCACTTAGGTTATTTTTAACAGCACAAGGACAGTAATGAGGAGTTGTTGGTGGCCTTCTCTGGGCTGTTGAGCTCCTAAGAAAGTGCTCCTCTGGCACACACTTTGGTTCTGCTTGTTAACAGGTGTGCAGAATAGCCCAAGCACCTCAGGAAAGACTTGAGAGTGAGAGAGAGAGCTTACATGTTGAGGGTACCATGAACACACATGTCCAGACAGCTTGACATCAGGCTGGAGAGTCCCAAAACCACCAGTGCCTGTGGGGGTGTGAGAAAAAAAATAAACTAATATAAATAGATCATGTCTCTGTATAAACTGTCACATCTGGCATATGGACTCTGGGCTGCAAGGCTACTATTAGTGGCTTACCGCTTTTTTACCCATTTTATGGGCACACAGACAGGACTAATAGTTCTACATCATAATTCAGTTAATAACTAGGAGCAAAATTCTGCACAAAACTCTCCTAGGGAAACTTCAGCACTTGAAGCTCCAGTATATTGAATAACCAATGGACAATACACTAAGCTTTAACAGAAAAGATAGTGTCTCTTGTTTGTTCCATTTCTTTATTTTTCTTACCTATTGTTTTGTTTGTAATTTCCGTGAGTAAGCAGTATTGGTATCCTGCTGGCTTCCTGCTGGCCACAGCACAAGGAAGGGGCATTTTTGCAGTAATTTAAAAATACACTGAAAGTATGGAAAGGTTAAGAATTCTGGAAAGGATAAAGTAAACTAAACTAAGGCAAAGTAACCCAGCAAAATTAGATTGTTAAATAATCAGAGCAGATGAGGATTGTACAAAGAGGCTGGTAAAACTGGGTCCTTAGTTAAAATACAGCTCTGATACTTTCACCCAAAGCTCTGCATATAGCTTGCTTTATTTGCCCTGGTTTTCTTTGGTTGGTTCTTAAAGTAAAATTTTGAGTGGTTTCCATCCATCCCAAGGTGCATAAAAGTGAGATTAGTTACTATTCACATTTCTCAACTAGAAGCATAAATACAATACTCCCCTGCAAATGGAAGAGAAATCTGTTCAAACTAATGACAATCTTTCTATTTATCATCTTGTCAAATCCAGAGGCTGTTTGCTTTTATGGCATCCAGTTTGCTACCAGGAAAGGCAGCTGATATGCTTCTTGTAGGCAAAATAGGTTTTGCTACAAATAAAAGGGAAAAAGTGAAAATCATGAGAGGAAAACAAATACCATGTCTTAAAATGTTCAAAGACACTGATATTTCAGCATCTTTCACTTCCTCATGAAGGAAGGGCATTAGGCTCAGGTTGACATTAGTTATATTAAGGAAAACATCTGGAAAGGCTATTTACATGCATTCTGCATTTAATTAGAGCCCGAGACCTTTCATGCTGCAAGCAGACCTTAGCAAAGACTTGCAAGTTTACCCAGCGAGAGTGCATGAGGGTCAGCAGGCCAGCTTGGACCTGCACCAAATCTGAACCAAGGGAGCTCTATGCACAGCAATGATGGTTTGCTGAATTAATCTGCAGTCTTGTACTTGTTTCCTTGGTTGCTTTCACTATGGGAAACTGAAGCCACCCTACAATATATTGCAAAAACTAGCACGAGAGCTTAGTCTTTAACAAACATTGAGTTCATTTTGCGGCGGCATCCTCTGAAGGGAAGGCTGTTTTGCTCTCTTCAGCCTTCATTACTGTGGGGGAAAACCCTAAATGGGATATTCTTTTGGCCTGATAGACAAAACATATGTGCTGATGCATCTCACAATGTGAACATGGTCATCAAGGGAATTGCTGTTTAACCATTCTAAATTTAACTTGGGTACTGAAGTGTTTTTGTGATCTTACCTGTACTGAAAAGACAATTGAAAAAAGTTTTAAATATTTTCTGCAATTTACATCAAGTACATCTACAAAGTAAGAAGCAAATAATAAATGATGATAGAAGTAGAATCCACACAATGATCACTTTACACAAAATACAGATACTGTTACAAATACAAAAGCTATTATGTAACAAAGTTTATCAAGACAACAGGGAATGCCTGGAGAGAGACTCTGACCGCTCTGCGACTTCAAATAACATAGGAAATAAACTTAATTGCTTGTAATGATTAAAACTAAATTTCCAAACCTCAGCTCTACTCTATCATTAAATATAATCATCCCTTGGGAGAAAAGGAATTCATTCAGTTGTGTATATGAATGATATTTTCTGTAATGACTTTTCCAAAGCTGACTTGAGGCTTGGGGTGGTTTGTTTGGGTTTTGTGTTTGCTTTGGGCTTTATTTTTGTTGGAAAGGGACTTTCAAATGAGGATAAAGTTCTGAACACAGGTATTCAGTGTGAATCTTTGCTAATTAAGCTTGTAGAATGAGGGGCTGAGCCCACCTCAGACTGGAAAAAACAAAGCCTTAAGATATGTCTCAGTCTTAGACCAAGTTGCACAAATCACTACAAAAAGTTGTTCAACCTGTAAAATGGGAACAATGATTTTTCTGCCTCATAGTGGTATCACTAAACTAAAACTCATTAACCCTTGGCAAGTATTTAGATACCATATTAATAGAAACCATGTTATTAAGCAAAGACTGCCAAGTTTAATGGAGTCATTCACAAACCAGGAATAAGTGACCAAAAGATAAACTTCTTAATTTTCATTATAGCTGCTTAGATATTTTTGTCAAAGCCTTTATCAACATCTCACAGGTTATATTCTTTGATAGTGCAAAGGGCAAAACAGCCATTCATTCTAAAAGTAGGCCAGTTGAAGATCATGCCCAATCCTGCTCCTACTGAGTACAGTGAAAGCATGACTTCTCCTAAGTCTGTCAAGTTTGCAGAAAAGCTGCAAAATGCTCTTTGTTTTTAATCTTGAAATTATGCTGATTCAACATATGCAGACTTTTTATTATTCACTTACTCTGCTCATGTCATATCTCAGATATTTTATGGGAAACTCTACCGTTAGATTAATAAAACCCCTTCCAACTTCATTCTGGTGTTTTCTATAAATTACTGGAGCATGTGCTAAAGATCTAATTTGTAATTACAGCAAAGGAACAAAAGAGGTGGAGGGAGGAATATGTAGTTCAATGTCAGTCATTTTATCAAATAGCATTCACATTTGCTTGGAAGTAAGGCTTAATTAGCAATCTCCTTCCTCAGTAACTGCCCTTCTCTAGCTTCTAAGCGAGGCATGTAGGTAATTAAAGAGAAGTTCTTTGCTACCTATAAGAAAACCCACGAAATTTAGTAACACTTTAGCTTTAGAAATGCATGACTTAGCCCATGCAGCTCAACTCTCACAGAGTTGAGATGGCTACAATCAGAATTATTTCTCACTGTGCTCCAATTTAAAGAGAAAAGACAAAGCACAGTGAACTGTCGGGTATCTTTGGCTTCCAGTTCACTTTATTGGATGGACAGGATTTAAGAAAAAAAAGACAGCTCCTTAGGAGCTATACTGCTGAACAATAAATAAACCCTACCAACCTCAGCCCGTGCAGGAAATTCATAAACACACCAAGCAAACTGCTCTGCTAAGAATATCCCTTTATGGTGCAAACACGTTCAATGAATCTTATGACAGACTGAAAAATGTAAATGTGAAACACACAAAAAGATTATTTTTAAATTACTCAACCAGGTTTTAATTGCTGATAACCTCAGGTCAGATATACAATAGGCCAGGCCTCTGTGAAGCAGTAAACTTGGCATCAGTTCTCTATATTCACACATAGTCTGATCAGAGGGTGGGGTTTTTTTTTTGCAAAGGTCTTATAATTAGCAGTATCAGTAACTCTTACTACTTTAACATTATCTTCCTTAAGCTAATGATACCGTTTTGCATGTGGTAAGTAAAACAGGAATTCACCAAATTCCAATGGCTTACTTAAATGATAAATAACAAGCCATTTTAAGGAAGAAATCTCCTAGGGAGTGCGGAAAAACCTGCAGCTGAAGGCGAGCGAGTCAGGATGTGTAACTCTGCACAGGCATAAACAGGAAATGGAGCAGCTTGCATTTGGATTGACAATCTGGCTCCAAATGGCTCATCTACAGAGGGCACAATGCTTGACTCCTGTCAAACAGGAGAACTGTGTAAGAGTTTTATGTAAAGGAGAAGTATCAGGGCAGAAAGTAAAATCTTTCATTCTCTATAATTCTGCCTGGTCAAGAAAGGTCTTGCTGAGCAAAATACTTAAAGTTCATTACATCACCTTTATTGTAAAATGATTCTTTGTGCATCCACTTCCCATGGTTTTGGCAATAAACCCCCTGGAATGGAAATATCTGAAATTAATCATTTTGCAATGCACAATATTAGGTCACATATCATGGCAACCAGCCTGACCTTCCAAAAAGAACTCTCAGATGATATGTTCACTAGCATCAGCAGTGCTTAACTCTACTTTTTCTATGTATCATGTTTCTGATACATTGATCCCATAGAAATTAAACATTGGGCAAGTTCATTATGGAAAACTTTACCCTATTGTTTCTAGAGCACATGTCCTGCACGCAAAGTTCACCATAATGCCCAGAGACGTCCGTGCAGAGCGGTGCCATATACCTACTGGGTTCAAGGATTTGAGGGACAGAAAAACATCACAAAAAGTAAGGACAATAAGGTGAAATCACAGATCTTTCACGACAGAGATTTCTCAGATCTCTTCCGTTACATTCCACGGATAAAGACGCCTTTAAAGAGCCATTTCACCTCTGAAAACAATGTGGCCATTGCAAAGGAATTACCAGCAGTAACTTTATTCCTAAGGATGTTTGCCATTTTATTATTTGTGCCACAGTGACCAGTATCAAGTGAGGTCTATGGGGCACAAATTAAAGATAAAAAGTCCTTACCTGAAAAGACTAACGGTCCAATTCCATCTTCTTTGAGACCTTACCAATCTCATGTTTGTGAGGATGAGGGATGGCTTCTTAGGTTTCTTTTTTAGATGAATTGAAAGAACCAGTTGATTTTTGCTTTGCAATTACTCTGCAGACAAATAACAACTTGCATGTGATCTTTCACCCGTGTATTTGAAAGAATTAAGTAGGTCATTCTTTCAAGAATGGTACGTGTTTAACCAGAAACCATGCTCGCAAAATGCAGTGCTGTTTTGGAAAGATTTGCTCATTCACGGTCTTCCTAAGAATTTCATTGCAGCTTCATGAAAAACAATAGATTAAGCTAAGCTTCTGTCCCACCAATTAATGTTGGTGAATGAAAGGCAGGGAACTAGACTTCCAGTAAAGTGGACACCGGGAACAAGGGTCAGAGGAAGGAGGTTTTAAAATGTCCATTTGTCACTTACACATCTTAATCACTAATAAGGCAGTAGTACACACCTCAGACAGAGCCTTTTGTGGAAGAAGGCAAACCGCAGCACACAGGAGCATGCCCACGGGACAGGCAGCGAGCACCGTGGCAGTCCCTGCGTGCCCAGAGGGGCCAGCACCGTGCGTGTTCAGAGGGGGGAAGGCGCTGGAAGGAGGCTACTCTGGGGGAAAAGCAAGGGGAAACTGGATGGGACAATCAATTACAATATTTGAAAGCATGTGATTAGCATACAATGACTAATTTCCCATTTTTTCTTTAAAAAAAAGGCCTGGCAGCGTGTATTTAAGGCATATTCGGAATGTTATTTTAACACATAAGCAACAATAGTTTAGAAATCTCTGATATGAAGTGAGGATGGAGCTAAGCACCCCAGTAGTGACACAATATAAACTTCGGCACATGAAATACTGGAAGTTGATGTAAACAGCTTTTAATAGCAGTGAACATTTGTTCGCTTTGTTTAGACCATCTGGATGTTCCATTGTGTTCAGTTCAACACTGACTGCCGTCGGGTGACAGTTGATATATGTTAAGTACAAGCAAAGTGCCTCAGCCCACTCCAGGGACCCTGAGGAGAACTTTTCACCGTTTTGTGGAATACGCTGTCAGGCCACAGAACAGTTGCCTGCATCCTTAATGGCTCTGGGCCAAAGTCCTCGAGCTTTTTTTTTTTCCCCTTAGAAAAAAAAATATCAAAGCAGAGTTTTGCTTTTACTGTTTGAAAGGTTAGGAAAACTATGCCAAAGTTCTTGCAGGCAGCTTGGAGAGCATCAGCTGACAGGAATGATTTTCAATATGGAGCAAAGAATAAAGACAGCCACTAATCCTGAGAGACTCCAGGTTTCACTCACTTTACATGCAACGTGGCTAACAGCAGCTCAAATGCGACAAAAAAGTTAGAAGTGAACATAATGATATAATTGTTCTAAAGAAAAGATAGGAAACCAACAGTGAGAAGCACAGAGATTTTTCCATGCCTACCCAATGATATGTTATATGCTGCCTATGTTTTGGATAGCTGGTGATGTTCCCTCCATGGGCAATCAATGTTATCATTCAGGCACACTGGTCATTTCACATTTAATCAGTGATTCTGAAGTGCTTTAACTTCTGAAATCAAAAGAAACTATGTACAGGAGAATAATAATTACTGTTGCTACTATTCACCATCTTCACATAACCACTTCAGTTCAGCTTTATACAAATCATACACTTGGAAAGCAGAGAAAGCAGAAATCTGAAAGATTATTTGGATCCATCCACATACAAAGCAAACGTATTTTCAATTTTAGAGTCTGAAACTGAAAGAGTCCCTCAGTCTTCCCTTAGGATGTAAATCACGTAGCATAAAACTTGCTTTCTACCTTCAGAAGCATAGTTAGTTAAGAAATCATGTGATGCATCTAGAAGGCCAGTGAAAATCTTCATATCATTCATCTTTTAAAGAGAAATCTCAAATCAGTAGAATCAAAGTATGGGATAACATGGGAAAATACACCCTTCTTTTTCTTTAAGTTATACTTTTTAGGTTATTTAATCTTTCTTTCTCACTGACATTTTCCTGCAAAGTATGGCTCTCCTAAGTTTGACCCTTACAAGCTGTTGCAGTAACCTATTTAGGCACCAAAAAGGTAGCACACGAGCAACAACACTCCAAGGTTTCTCACACGATACTTCAGCTCTGACAGGGGCTGAGAGTACATATTGCTTTCCATCCAGTTTAATAGCCTCTCACAAAGGCTAGACCAAGGGGTACCAGCCAGTGATGGCTGTTACAAAGGCATCCACCATGTTAAATCATGCTGCAAGAGTCAACCCTGTTCCATCCACTTTGATGCTACCAAGCAAACACGTACACAGCAATTTCAGTCCCTGTTCAGAAATAATCTCCTCTTCCCCTTTTTTCAGTCTTAATCCAAAAGAAATTATAGTCCAGGAATAGAAATATCTTCTAAAAAGATTACAGCGAGAATCTCCAAGTTATAGTTGAAGTATGTGGAAAATTGTCCTGCAAATTATATGCATTTGAAGGAATGTCATCCTTTTAAAATGTAATGAGGAGAAGCAATGTCTCTGAGTGAAGTCAGCAAGTAGTACATTCATTAATGTAAAGAATGCTTTACATAACTTCAAAAATATCCCCATCTTACGGAATTGGGTAAAAAAATAGAGGTGATCACCACATTCTGCATTCAAGCTGAAAACACACAATCAAATTACTACATTCAAACATAGACCACTAGCACTGGAAAGGAGTCAGTGCTTCATCTGGAGTTAATATCCAACTAATTTATATTGCTAGCCTAAATTAATGGGACAAATCAAGTTATTCACCTGGATTTCTGGTGTAAGACAATAATATAAATGTATTTCCAATGTGTAGGTAACTTCTAAACCTTCTCTTCCATGATTGTAACGTGTTGGCTTTCATAATTCTGCAATCAGAACAGTTTAACAGAGGACTGCCTCTGTTCAACAAATCTTCTAGTTTGAAGAGTGTTTGGAAAGCATACTGCACAGTCAATTAAGCATTAAGAAACATATTATCAGGTCTGAATTTAGGATTTTGAATATTTTTATAAGCATCAAATGAATGCTGCAATACCATTGAACTGTAGGTACTACACAGTAAGTTTTATCAGATTTCCAGAAAGATAAACAGGCAGAGAGAAGGCAACTTAGTCAAAGGGCATATGACACGAAGTATTTTTGTAAAAAGATATCCCCTTTTTTTTCCAAGTTTAAAACAATTCAGTCCCAAACTACCAGTTTAGTAAGATTTGTGCTGAGCTACAAATGTATCACACAAGCTTTCAGTTATTATTTGATGACCAGGGCTCACTTGTGATGTCAACAGACATTGAAGCTATTTATTTACAGGTCAAGCAGTCTGTGATCAAATTCTCTCTGATGTTGCAAACACATACTGCATCATCGATTAAATCACATTCTTTAGTTTCTTAGTTGTTTTAACTGTGTTTTTCTCCCTTTACAACATCTTCATACATTACACTACATTACCCTCCATAATCAGCAGTATTACTCCATTCTTGTACCTTACAACACACCAAATGCAGAGTAATGTTTTTATCTCAGCATAATATTAAGATGTGGAAAAAATTATCAACTGATTAATATTGCATCAGACAAGAAATCTATTGTAAATTAATAAATTGTTAAATAAGTTGCTCCTTAAAAACCAATGTAATCAATAATTCTCATGTTATTTTATACCATCATGTAGTTAAGCAAAAGAAAAATGCAGACGTTATTAAAATGTCTCGTCTAGGAAAATGTCTAAAGTTTCTGCTTTGTTTTTGAAGGAATGCAGTGGGCACCACGAGTTTAGGAGCATTCACACACAAACCAGCCAAGCACTTAAATTTTTTGCATTTGTGTAACAATGTAATATTTCAAAAGAAATGTAATTTAATCAGATGCAGCAGAAGTTATTCAATAGCTGATAAATGGATGAACTGTAAAATGGAATGTCACCTAGTTAAAAAAGAAAAGAGAGAGAAGATGCTAATTCTGCTGATGAAGATATTGTTTTTCCCCTCTTGTGCCCTATTCATTATGCAAGGCTGCAGAATATGAAGTGCAGTGTGTGATCGGGGCGATCTAATGATCTCCCACACCTGCTCATCTGGTACAATTTTAATTAACACTCCAAGGAGGTTTGTCAAGAGTAATCAAAAACATTGTCGCTTATAAAGCTGTGGCAAGAAATCAATAGTTTTCATCAGAAAAGGTAAGGTCTGGCATAACTGAACCATTTAATTGCTTCATTCCAATAAACAAAAACTGCACATTTTAATGACTTGATTTTGGAGATCAATATCTAACTACATATTGCATTAAACAGCAACATGTGGTGGGATATTCACAGTCATTTCAATTCAGAATGAAGCATTCCTCTTTTTTTATTTCATCTCAAATGGCAATAGGTTGCTGAGCCCATGCAGTGCTATGATTTATATCAAATGAGTGACCTCTAGGGCCGTAAGACTAGAACGGGTGACTAGTTCTCAATGGTAAGCTACTGGCACTTGACAAAGTGCCTGAAGCAGAATGAATTTACTTCTCTTTTCCTCAATCATCAACAGGCTCTGCCCTGACCCCCATACTGACTCCTATAACAAGATCTCCTGTCTCTGACTGAAAAATTTACTGTCATGTCTACTTTTCATTGAGCTCAAGTGAGTACTTCTGTCACCTTCAGTGAACTGAGTCTGTAAAAGATTTAACTAAACACCAGCCACAGTTTAAAATCTAAGCAAGAACAACTTGTATGGAAAAAAACACCGCTCTTACACACTTGTGTTCCTTAAAAGTCCGGGAGCCACACCTTTGGCTCATGATTTTCGTTGTTTAAGTATTTGCCACTAAATTGTTAAAAGCTGCCGCTCCACAGAGAAATGAGTGAAAAACTCATGGTACAATGCAGGTATTATAGCATCAGTCAAAAATACTAGTACTGGAACACTCCTCCTGGACACAAACACAGGGAAAGCTGAAATGTTTTAAACTATGAAAGATTCAACACTGTGAAATTTTGCATCTGAAGAGATATCAGCTATAAATCACACAGTCATTTGAATCCACGCTATGATTTGCATACAATGTACACCACCACCCTGCTCAAAATATGTCTATATACACTATATTGTTATTATTTTACTATTCAAAGCTTTATAATTTTAAAGCAATCCTTGTAAAACATTTTTTCCACACCTTTTCCCTAAAAACAGTTATCCCAGAATCTATGATACCTAGCTACACATAAAAGCAAGAATGGTGTAGCTTAATCATTTTAACCAGTATTTTACTAATATTTTAACTTGATATAGTAATAAAAACTAATATTGCAAGAACCCTGTCTATCAACAATAAGGCAATTAAAAGAGTGACACTTGATGGTTTATTCCAACATCTCACTGAAGCCTTACACAAAATTTTCACTCCCTCTTTAATTTTCAATTCTTCTACCCTCCCTGCTTCACAGCTTCTGGCTATTGGCTTTTACAATCTGTCCCTAGAGAGTCAGGAGTTATTACCCCTGTCGATGGAAGAGAAAGGGATGTTATTCCCCTGTCACCCTCTCCGGCTCCAGCAGATTCCTAGCTCTGATCTATAGCCTTCATTGGAGAAAAGCGCCTGACATGCTGTTAGTTCTCAACCCTGTCAGATCCATCTACCCATGCTACTGGCATTACTTACTGGAGTCAGAGTCACAGGAGTCAGACCAAAATTTTGAGAAGAAAACACTATATCCACTTCTGTGTGAGTAAATGTAAGAGAGAACCGTCTCCTGCAAAGCATGCAGGTTTTCAGGAGGCTGTGTGCCACATACACTTTGAATCTGAGCTTGGAAAGAGCCGAAGTGAGTACCTGCAATAATTCACATCTGCAACACAAGTACTGCATAACCTGGGGAGCATCAGGTAAACCCAAAGGATACAAAACAATTAAATGGAATTTAACAGTATCTTTGATACTGTTTTGACAAACTTAATTCTTCAATGCTTCCTTTTAATTGACACTCACATGGCTGCTACATAAAATGGATGCTTTGGATGGTAGGTAAGAGGCAGCATGAGATGGCTGTCACTCGCTTTTCTTGTGTGCTGCCTGTTATTCCACGGTACAAATTGCTATTTTGCATGCATTATTTTACAGGACTTGAACAGTACATTAACCTTTAATTGTAAAGTATCAATAAGGTGACTGTGTAGATGGCTGGTTTAGTTCATCTGATACTCCACACACTCAGCAAAATGTACTCATCTTCCCAACTCACACACACTGGCCGGATAGCACAGGGCTTGGCTCTGACCTCCGCTGCCTCCTCTGGTCAGATACTCCGCTCATCAGGCTGCAGCTAAAAACATTGCACTTGTGTGACTGTCCAGCAAGGGGTGATGCTTCATCCCATGACACACAGCTTTTGCTCATACTGTCAATATTAGCAATACAGGCAAAACCGGGAAGTGGAAGTCCTGCTGCAGCACCACTCAACCCTTCTTCAGGCAGATGGGAGTTATCATGATTCTCTCCTCACCAAGCTCTTGACCGCAGAAGTCACCACATTATACTCAGGAAATTGGAAATCATTAAATATTTTCCAGGGAACAGCTAGCACACAGACTTCAAGATCTGTGGTAGGCAGGAGAATGTCCCTGCAGAGGGGGACAGTAGGTAGCAGAGTAGGATTTGTCTACCCTTCACAGAAGTGTGCTCACACTGGGAATGGGGCAGAGGGGCTGAAGGGGGAAGAGGAGGAAGCATGTCTAACTTAACTGTGATCCAAAAATAATCAACACATGGTGAAACTCTCCTCTGAACAAGAGTTCAAATAGTTTTCGCATCCTTTGGCAGTCAACATAAACTGTAGCAGGACTCCGTTCACTACAGGATGGTACTAACAACTACTGGAGAAGAAAAGTGTTCTACCATAAATACCAACCACAAAATTCACCCTAGTTTGAATTCTAAACAAGCAATCGCATACTGCTAATAGACCACCAAGGCATTTAGAATCAAAATAGGAGTTTTACTTTGGTTTTGTTTTCTAATTTGTATTCAGTTCAAATAGATGGCATTATAACAACAGTAAGGAGATGCCAAGTATGAGGAATAAACATTGAAAAGGCCCTTATTTTCATATATAAATCCCCTTAAACCTTGGAAAATCAACACGAAATGCATTTTAAATCATTGGAAAGAGGTCCCAGCACTGCAGACCTCCAGTAAGCTTATTAAACATCCTCTGTTCTATTCATCGATTCTTTAATATCAATTCAGAATAATCTTTGTTTAAAAAAAAGCTAGAGTGTAAACTATTCCTAAGTGTGAATTCATAAGAACACTTGAGTGTCATCCCATTTCTTTCCAGAACAAGTTACAGAAGTGGAACATTGCATGTTTAAGTTCCTGAATTGTGCAGATAACCCACTACTTAGAACAATAAACCAGAGTCTTCTCTTTTGAACTTTTTTTAAATACTATACAGACCTTTTGGTCAATCCTCCATGGCAGGGGCAACAGCACAAGTGAATACGTCCCTAAAGGGACGCAGTAAAGAAAACAAGGAAATAAATACAGCAGGGAGATGAATGGAAAACCAGAGGACTTTGGGACAACAGCATAAAAGGCAAAGGCAACAGGCATGTCACTGATAAGGAGATTGGAAAGAAAACATCCCATGGATCAGACGAGTTTTGGTGTATCCTGAGGTACAGAATAAGAAAGGAAGATTTTGCACAGGCTTGAGTGGGATGGCAGAGAGGAGAAGGGAAACCAGACTGTAAGAAATGGTATTAGTTAAGAAAATTAGTTACCTAAGCAGACAAATGCATTTTTTGCAGGACTTTAAACAAGCAGCACACATAGGAAGGACCAAAAAGGCTTGCTTATGGAGATAAAGGAGGAACAGCATGGAGAACGGTGATGTTAACAACCATCAGTCGGGATTGAGCTAGAAGTCACCAAAACAAGGGATAAAAAAAGGCAGAGAGGTGTGAAAAGATTTCAGAGGGAATTTGGATGTCAGCAACATGAAAATATAGTTTGAGGCTTTAAATGCAGAAGCCAGAAAATACAGAAAATAGAGAAATAAGCGAAGAATATATTTAGAAGAATTATTGCAGAGGAGATTGGACCATAAACAGTAACAGTGAAAATAACAGAAACTGTGTAAAGAGTAAGAAAAAAAGTATTGACTGAACCCTGGAAGACCAAGAATTAAAGTTTTAAAAGAGAAAGAATGCTGCTTGGACCAAAAAAAAAAAAAAAAAGCAATAGGCCGGGCAGATTTTGCCTTGAATCTGTTACTGGCCTTACTCAAGAAAAATCTGATTGCAGCAAAGAGAGAAAGACTCTGAGTATTCAGCATGCAAAACTTACCAAGAAAAGAAACAAAGTCAAGTATCGAAGTTGCATGTTTATATTTGAAAGGTGTAGGAAGGAAATAGTAAAAGTATCTGGAAGCACTCGTGTGGTCAAGGTATTTTATTTATTCATTTGGTCAATGCTGGGTGTTCTTCATGGAAGTTCCCAGCCATGAATTTTATTCTCTGTGTAAATCCCCTCGTATATTACTTCAGAATAATGCTGGGAAGAACAAAACTCTCCAAAACAGCAAAAACTCCCTCCGAGCACTAAAACTTCAGCCACTTCCTGTCAGGATACAAGGCAAACTCAAACTACAGTTTTGAAAAGGCTCTAAATTTCTTCCATCTAGACAGTTTTCTTCCATCTGAGATTAATTATCATCATCTCTAGGGCTTCCCTCCTCATTTGAGTTCTTAATCACCAGCTAAAACATCTTTTGCACATTCTATGTTATAAACACATTACATCTCCAAATGACAACTGCAGGCCTAATTGGTTAATTTCAACTACTCTAAACACCTAACAAATTATACTTCTCTCTGTTCTGCAATCATATGGTGGAGTGTCCTCCAGAAGACGATCCTAACCAACACCAGCTGTGCCCACTGCCATTGCATTACAGCCCCAGCACATTCACACAATCTATGAAGAACTGACAATTTAAAGCTCCCTTTTAAGAGAATATCAAGGTCATAAAATTCAAATCCCATATTCTAAATCCATTCCTCATCAGGCTTTGAGAGTCACAAAAAGTCACATGGTCACAGCTGGAATTAAAATTGGGCTTTTTCCTTTAATCCAGAAATAAACACCATATGTTGTGCTATCCTAAAAGCAACAAAGAATGGAGGCATCTCCACCTCAGCAAAACATCACACTAACCCAAGTGGGTTTTGGCACATAATTTTTTCATTTAAAAAAAAAATATACAAACCAAAAATGACAATAATGCATGGCAAAATTTCTCTCTAATGTATGCTTGCTGGGAACCTTATCTGTTCCTTTCCAGGTTCATAAAGCAGAGAAGCTGGTAGCAAAACACTCTTGTATTAGTCTGTGAGCATCACAAGAGACATTGGTTTCAAACATATCCTCCTTTCAAGACCACTGCGAGAGTTTTACCTTGATGTAGAACCATACACCATTGCAGGAACAGTTGAAGCAATTGTTACCCTGGTGGGTGGGTGGATGAAATTGGAAGTAGAAATTGGACTTAATCTATTACTTGATATTCAACAGAATATGCAGTAGAATTCAGGATAGATTCCTCACTCAGAAACTGGAAGAAGAAAGGGAAACCCTTTAGGAGAAAAGAAATCTGCCAAATACCAATAGGGCAGAGATGTCTCACAATGAAGTGTGGCAGGCAGTGCAAGAGCTCCCAATGACTTCCCCATATGTTACAACCACCAAGATGCCTAAGGCAAACATAAATTTTATGAGGGTGTGCCTCACCCCTGAACTCTATGTGCCTTCAGATACCTCCATCCTGGAGCATCATCCTGCAATGTGTAGGCACAAAGCCCCACTAGTGGTTTCACTGCATTTCAGCTCTTTGGAAACTATCAGAATAAGGTGGGTGATTTCACCTGAAACATACAACCCTTTAAAAGAAGTGGGTCCTTTGTTCCTCTTAAGAAATGTTTATTATCCTCAGATTACAAGATCTCTGTGATAGTAGTCCATAAAAGTACAAAATCTGATTGATAACTATTCTAATCACCATAAACCACTGTCTAATGCTGCCACTTCAGTAAACATTGCTACTTTGGAAACAGTCTATATTCGTTACTTTGGAGGACAGGAGATGGGAGAAGTTAAGTTACAGTATGATTATTTTGAACAAATTATAAAATAGTCTATCATTTTTATTACTCCTTTACCAAGCAAATAATATTTAGTACTTCACTTACATTTTCCCAGGAAGAAAAAAAAAAATAGTATAGGGTGAAGGTTAAATTCAACCTATATGTCCATGTGAAGAGATATTACTATTGTCTCATAAAGAAGATACATAATTAAGGCTGTGAACTGCATGATCAGTTCCATCGTTAGCAGAAGGGATTTCTGAAATCTGTATTGATTTTTGCCTGTGAATCTGCATTAGCCTAATCCTCATATACAAGCACTATGAATCCACAGAGAATTGATTTTTGCTCTTTCGTTCACAAAAATCTCACAGCTAAAATTTTTGCTAGAAAACTAATGACAGGCCTGGGTGTTTTCCAAAAATATATATGTAAAAGAGTACAGGCTGTAGGGAGGCTTTCTGCTGCAGAACCCAATCTGAATATACTGTCACCTGCACCAGGCAAATCATGTTTTGTTTTTCAACACTTTAAAGGAGATCAGAATAGTATCCACTATAAACACGTAGCAAGCGTTATATACGGCGTGCTCCCGAAGGTATAAAATCCAGAAAGGAGGAGAGAAACACAAAATATTAATGGGTCAAGGTCTACTCTTAACTACACTGATATAAACACCTTATAACTACATTGGCCCAATCCATAAACTCTTTCCAAATCCTCAGTTTCCCAGGTACAAGCAACTGCTGGCAGTTGTTTGCCACATATCACTGCTGAATGCAATCTGTCATCTCTGACCAAAATAAAAGCTGGGAAAAAAGGGATTAAAACCAAAATTTGTCATCACTAGTCTAATTTGACCAGCTCTCAGAAAACATGAAAATAAATTATACAGATTAAACACATCACAGGAGTTTGATGTAAAAGGCCACAGTTCAAAGCTCCAGCCTCAAGTCTCAGATAACTTGACTGAGTTCCAACTTTGCCAGAGACATTAGATGCTGCACAGCCTTTTTGTGGCTCAAAACCCACAGTATGATCCACAGCCCACTGAACTAAGGGGAGACACTTTACCACTATCTTGACCGCACTTGGTTTCCAGGCCCTCATGCTCCTCTGGTATGTTGTGGGCACCACCTCATCCTGCTCCAACTCGGCAGCCTCCTGCACACTCCCCACTGTCCACACCTTGTAACTCCCATGTCAGCACCTCCATGCCCTATACAAATCAGTAAAGTGACCAGGTGGTACAACACATGTCCACAACCCACCACTAAAAGGAACGTAAAACATCAGTTTTAAAATCAGTTTCTCTTTCAGAAGTTAGGTTCACTCCTGAAAAATCCTGTCAACCTCAAAATGGTAGTAAAAACTGTCCTTTAACTAAAAAAGACACCACAAAGAATCATAGTGCTAACTTTTGAAAAGGGCCCTTTGCACCACGCTCAAGAGCTTGGAATCCGTGTCTCTGAGACAGCATTTTTTTACTGAGAGAAAAAAATTGCTTTGCACTCAAAATGTTCAGTTTAGAATTTGAGCACCTGCCTCAATACTGGTGCACTCCTTTCTCCTGCCCTCATTGTTTCGGGCTCCTGCTTTTTTTTTTCCCTTTTACTTTGTTTTGATTTTGTTTTTAATAAACAGAGGCTGACGTGTAAGTACAGAGAACCCAACACATCTGTTAGAAGGTTGACAAAGAAGGGAAGTCAGATGCTGCGATAGAGATTCATTTGAGGGTTCCTTTAGGAGGCTCACTCCAAGAGGCAGCGCATGTTATTAAAAACAAACTACTTGCGGTAAAAATCTATTTCTGGGGACTGTTTACTGAAATGAAATGTTTATTTGCTAAGGCAGTAGTTAAAGCTCCACAGATAAGTGCAAACTGTTCCTGAAAAGACACAAGATGTAATAAAATGCAAAAGGGAAGAGGTGACAATATTAGCTTTGCACCCACCCGCTTACGGTAATTTCAGATTTCAGAGGTGTAAATTAAAGGCAATTTCCAGAGCAGGGAAAGAAGGCTTGCTGTGCTGGGTTTGCTGTAGTACAATTTTCAACACTTTCAACTTCCTCACAGAAGGTTCATGATTATTTTCAGGACTATTTTATAACTGAGCAAAGCATGACATTGAAAGGTAGATTGAATTATTCCTACAAAAAGGTTCTTGGCATAAGTCCACTTCATATCAGTTTAAAATACCCTACACTGCTCTGTTGGCAGGATGAGATGTTTACAAGCACTGGATTACAGGAGTAACCACACCTCCAGGATAATTTAAAACAATTTCTGTTAAATAAAAACAGTAGGCCCTGGTTTCTTTAATTTAGAAAGGGAGGAGGGGAGGAACGCAGCACAGGATACACAGGGAGATGTTCCTGTTCTAACTCTCAGTTCATTGGAATACTGTACAACAGAGGGCAAAGGACCTATTTTAATCCTAGGTGATGCAGAAAGATTTAATTGCAGTAACAAAGCTTTTGACTTCAATTTTGTTAGGAAAAATACATACTCTTCCCAAGGCACTCACAGCAACTCCTGCAAGTTATTAATTTGTCATGGGACATTTTCTTTCCCTAACTAGGTACACTCCAGCAGCAACAAAGTATTCTCAGGATGGCTGCAAACCCTGTTGGAGGATGAATACATACTCATGTGACTTAATAGTTTACAGCTTCTTTTGCATTTTTTCTTAGAAACACTGCTCTGGTTGCATCCATCCAGTATATGGGAGTGAGGAACAACTGAAAAAATCATGAATTCTTGGGTTTTACTCTCTCAAAGTGAACATGGTCCAGCCAAATCTTCACCAGTATCCAGTTTTGAAACCAAGTCTGAATTCTTATCACCCAGCCCACAGACACACAGATTTTCAGCCGTATCTTACATTACAATTCAACACAAACATAAGAAGTAGAGCACAGCACTGCACCTGAGTTAACTTGACTCCCAGCAGGGCTGAGATGCTGAAACACTGAGTACAGTGGGACTACTCTCAGGACTCAGGACATTTCCACATCACTGCCAAGAACATTAGAGCCTGAAAAGCCCAAATTGCCAAGGTAATCATCTCTAGTATCTGAGGTATTTTTGCTTCTCCATATGGGGTTACCCAGAATTACAGGACACTGCACCACAGGCACAGTATACAGGCAGCAGACCTTCAGATCCATATTCTCTATATATTAGAATCCATGAATTCTAAAACATTTAAATATTCCCTACTGTGCAAATCTAAAAGGAGTTCCCTATGTCTAGTGGGCTTCTTTTCTTTCTCTCTCTCTCATTCTCTTTTTTTTTCTTTATATTTTTCTTCTTTTTTTAACAACCCCTATTGACCATTGCACTACTGGCTAATATCTTCTGCATCAGAAGGAAAAATGCTGAGGATGTTTGTCAGCCCTACTGTCATGAAAGTCAAAAGCAGATATGTAAGAAAAGAAAGATTATCACATTAGACAGAGAAGAAGAAAGATTAACCTATGAGAGCTGTAGAAGCAGAAAGATGAGCAGAAAGTTGGGGACTCAATGGCTCCAGGGGATTGGTAATGGGTTAGATTGCCTTTCTCCTCTAGATCACTGGCTCACATCCAGCCCATATCAGTAGTGACTGAGTGTCATTACCACCTGATGGATTTTTGGTGACCTTTGCAAAAATGAATTGATGGTTTCAGTCCAGCTGAATAAATGTTCCCATCATAACAGGTACACCACTGTCTCAGCAGAAGGAAGGAAGGGAGCAGACATGGACAAGGAAATGCACCTCTATCCCTACAAACCAATTTAATGCACAAGGAAGTCCACTTACTTGAAATGCCACGGGGGTTTATTTAATACTTCCATAGCTAGAAGATTGTGCTGCTTTTTTGAAGCCTTCATGTTCACCATCCCTCAGTGTTCCCCATGAATTTGTCCTGGATCCTCATAGACAAAAGGCTGCCTGCAACCAAGTCAGTGCAGTAAAACCAAAAGTCTCTTAAGGGACAATGCAAAATTGAAATTATGTTACACACTCTTGCTAAAGTACCTCTGATATGAAAGTACAGTAAGATGTCATAGTTTTAAGCATGCTTCTTAAAGACTTCTGTTTAAAGGTTGTATAATATTGACTGAGCTAAGAAATAAAAACATGTTTTCTCTCCAATTGCAAAAGATAACCCAAGTCGAAGTTTCAAGACACGTTCATTGTCCCAAAGTATTGCACATGCATAATTAACAGATTTAAAGAGGACGTGGTTGGCATGACTGGAAAACACCTGAAGTTTCCTGGTCCCATGAAGCAGAGGTTTAGCAGGTTCCTCCTCCTAAGCAAGCAGGAGCCCAAATGGTTCCCAGCACAGTATCTGGGATGCTGTGGGAATTCTTGCACTTAGTGACTCTGTTTAATTCATTCTAGGTTTACTCAAGGTGAATAAACCCCTGCACTTTCTTATATCATTTTCCTCTTGAGAGGAAGAAGTTTCTTCTTAGAGCCTATAGAAAAAATCGTGTACACTGGCTGAGGAAATTGAACCTGTGTCATGAAAGAATTCATGGGGTTTTGATGTTTACCATTAAGCTCTGGGGTTTGGGGATTTTTTAATATAATAACTTGAGTATTTTAATATAAATCTGATTAGCATTCATTTGCTTTCCAAATATCAGCAAAGAGTTAATATTTGCTAATATTTGCTATTATTGCAATAATTACATGTAGAATTAAACCACTTTATTAAAGCCTTGGCAGACAACTAACTGCCTACCATTCTCTATCACAAAGAGGGCTGCCTTCTCTAAAGTAGTTATACATATGATCACTTTTGAGTTGCTTCCACAAGCACAGTATATTTTTATATTGGGAGCACTGGCTGATTCCCCAGAAGGCTGTGCTGCCATTCAGCAGGATCTCGACCGGCTTGAGGGTTGGGCAGAGAGGAACCTCATGAGGTTCAACAAGGACAAGTGCAGAGTCCTGCATCTGGGAAGGAACAACCCCATGCACCAGTACAGGCTGGGGGTCAAACTGCTGAAGAGCAGCTCTGCAGAGACCTGGGAGTCCTGATTGATAATAAGCTAAATATGAGCCAGCAATGTGCCCTCGTGGCCAAGAAGGCCAATGGCATCCTGGGATGCATCAAGAAGAGTGTGGCCAGTAGGTCAAGGGAGGTTCTTCTCCCCCTCTACTCTGCCCTGGCGAGGCCTCATCTGGAGTCCTGTGTCCAGTTCTGGGCTCCTCAGCTCAAGAGGGACAGGGAAATGCTGGAGAGAGTCCAGCACAGGGCCACCAAGATGATCAAGGGACTGGAACATCTTTCATACAAGGAAAGGCTGCGGGAACTGGGGCTGTTTAGTCTGGAGGAGACTGAGGGGAGATCTTATTAACATTTATAAATATCTAAAGGGTGGGTGTCAGGAGGTTGGGACATCCCTTTTTTCTATAGTATCTAGCAAAAGGACAAGGGGTAATGGGATGAAGCTGGAACACAAAAAGTTCCACTTAAACATAAGAAAAAACTATTTCACTGTTCAGGTGAGGGAGCCCTGGCACAGGTTGCCCAGAGGGGTTGTGGAGTCTCCTTCCTTGGAGGTCTTCAAGACCTGCCTGGACATGTTCCTATGTGACCTTATCTAGGTGAACCTGCTTCTGCAGGGGGGTTGGACTAGATGATCTCTAGGGGTCACTTCCAACCCCTACCATTTTGTGATTGTTTGAAACAGGATTGCCTTTTTTTTTTTTACACTATTACCTGACATTTTCAAGAAAGGTGGAGAGGAAGGAGTAACTGGAAAGAGCCTTCCCACTGATCTGAATAAATTGCAGAAACAGCAGAGAGGTGTGATAATGGAGTAAGACTACAACACAATATGTACTCTCACTGCAAAATCTCCATGAAAAAACTTGACTTCCCTATTTCTCCAAAAACAAGTCTTTCCTTCTAATCTTTTTCTTTTATCTCTGTACCATCTTCTTCCAGTTTCTCCTCTTCCCAAGATGAGAAGCAGTTTCAAGTGTCAGAACCTTCTCAGACATTGATGTTTGGTTCTTTAAAGGAGAGAGAAATACATCCCCGTTTTAACAAGTCTAGACATTCTCATACGATGGAAATGCTGTCATAAGAACATTTGTCCTTTAATCCCACAGAACCAAACAGAAGATACCAACACAGAAAAATCTGAAACTATCCGTATATTTCAGTGCTGACTCTTTGTTTATATGAAGCTAAAAGAAAATCACTAGCACATGTCCTAGCTGTTGCAAATTAAAGCTCAACTTTGTCACCCTTACTAAACCAAAGAGCAATTATTCCTGCAAATAAATACAATGGTACTATTCATTCAGGTAAATACTGTTCTGTGTAAAGATTGCAGAATCAGGACCTGCAAGAAAGCAATACATTTTAAATTGCCTGGTTGATCTCCAGTTTCAAAAAGAAAATGAAGATCAGTCATTCAACCTGAGGGATAGTCATTATTTGAAATCTGAATACATATAGAGAGATTATTGCAACTGCGTATTTTAAAATAACTCCCTGCTAGAAAAGTTCCTGATCTGAAGCATAAGCACCTGATAAATGTGTAAGTGATATACCTTCAGAAATAGCAAAATAAGCAATTACTCTTGTGGGCTATAAGCTGCTAAGTAGCCTGGCTCAATTGTCTTGTCATACCTTATACTCTCCTCAACTCCTTTGTTCTAGTATCCACAAAGCTTTATTAAAGTAGAGCTCAGTCATTTGCTCACTGCAATTCCAACAAACTGAGTCAAATGAACCATGTTCAGCCATCTGGAACCCCTTCCTCCAAAGTTTGCTCCCTTTGGGCTGCAGAATCAGTCATTACCCCTGCATGACATGATCCAGAAACTTGCTACCACTACAAGACCTCAATTACAATTCCCAGTCTGGGTATTGCTGTCAGGGATTCTGCAATGCAACAGACACTGCACTTGTACCTCACGTTACTACAAAGCTATTAAAGCTTTTGCACACCGATTTCACGACATTACAGGGGCTGTGGACCAGAGGAGAAGTCTGTGCTGCCTCAACTGGGCTTAAACGTGGCACAGGGGAGGACACGTAGTTCTTCAATCAGATGAAGGCAAACAAGCAGTTCTACCCACTGCCATATAGCCAGTTACTTCACTCAGTTGGGGAGGGAATCAAGGGCAGAGGTCATTACAAACACTGCTGCTAGCACTGTAAAAAGGATAGATTAGTTAAGAAAAAAAGTGAAGAAAAAACCACCACCAACAAAACACAAAAAAACCCCACAATGAACTCATGTTTGTATCTGTCCCCTGCTTTTCTCCAAAACACGCAAGGGATTTTTCGTGCTGGTGAATCAATATCTCTTAACCACCCAGACACTTGATTCAGAGGAAGATGCATGGCCCTCATGCCTCCTCTCCTACTTGTCACCCAGCCAGCCAGCACACACTCAAGTACACTCAACAACAGGAGAAAGATGTTCTCAGACTGAGAACCTGATCTCCTGGAAAATGGGCACTGGCTGCACTGCTCCTTCCTCTGCCTAAAAGAGTCACTTTTGCATCAACACACTGGTCAGGGATCACAAGGAGGATAAGGTGCTGTGGCCAGGTGGCAAGGCCACAGAACAGATGGAACAACAGGAGTTAATCTAAACATTGAACACAACATACTCTCCTATTATAATGACAAAAACTTCTTGAAACTATAGTAAGCAAATACAAAAGACATTAAGCTGGCAAAATCTTCTCAGATGTAGCTAAGAGAGAGGTCCTTCAAACATGTCCACAAGAAACACAGAATCACAGAATGATGGACCTCTAGAGCTCATCCAGCCCAACGGCCTGTTAAAGCAGGTTCCTCTCGATCAGGGACCACAGGAACGTGTCCAGGCAGGTTTGGAAACCTCCCAAGAAGGAGCCTCCACACCCTCCCTGGGCAGCCTGGGCCAGGGCTCCCTCACTCACAGTGGGGCTATCCTGCAACAGGGAGGAAAGCAGGAACTGCAGTTACCTTGCCACAGTTTGCCCTTCTAAACTCACACCACTTTACTCCCACTTCCTGATGCAAAGACTAGCAGGTATCAGGCATGAAGTGAACCAGGATACGCAGCAGCCCCTTACTTCAGCTGTACTGTAAAGTACTTGTTCTTGGTAATGTCACAAAGAAGGCTTTATGTAGTGATATAAATACATTTCAACAATGACACTCTTCCCACTTTTGCTCTCAGCTACATGTTAGAAGGGTCTGTACAATACCTATTTGATGACAGCAAAATATTGGCCTTGACATCCCCATTCTGCAGGTGACATACTGAGGCACAGAAGGACTTCTGGCTTACTGAAGAAGCCTGTGGTAAAACCAAGTATCAAACAGGCATTCAAAATCTAGAGCACTGCTTTCATCAGAAGGACTGCTATTTCTTCCTGCAGATGAAGCTTTCACTCCACCTCCACCTATGAAATAAACAGTAAAATTGGATTCTATGAGTTCCTAGAGGACTTTGTATTACATTGTGATCATTTCACTTACCTCAGACCTAAGTCTAGAGGAATTAAGACACATGAGTAATATCAATTACAAGTTCAATAAAAGAAACATACCAGGAAGAGTTCTGGAGCAAAATCTTACCATTGTAAATGAAGGAAAGAAAAGTACCCACTAATGGGTGCAGAGGAGCTTTTCTAAATTAAAGACTACAGAATTTGATCCACAGTGACCGTTAAAAGGCAGAAATTCAGCCCCATTACACTGCAGTCATACTGACTGTATGTTCTTTCTCTCACCACAGCACACGGCAGCAGTTCAGTACCTTGATGATGGAAGGAGGTCATAGATTACTGTGACCTATTACCAGCAATCACCATCCAACAAACCACCATCTCCAAGCCCAGCTCCCAAAGCAGGCCAGTCAATATGCTTTGGCAGCAAGAGAAGGTTGGCAGCAGAACAGTTCCCACTCATCCCACCTTGTCTCTAATGCTTGTTAACTACAAATAAGAGCAAATGAGTACCTAAAATTAATTTTACAAAACAAGACAAGGATAACCCACTTGCATTAACCAAAATCTGAGCAACAAAATATTTGAATTCAACCTCATGCTGCCATGATACACTGCTCATTTTTGCAGGGGGGTAGTGGGGAAAGGATGGCTTTCATAACTGAGAATTTTGTGCCACAAACTACAGATAAAGCATTTTCAGCTTTCACAGAAAAAAGTTGTCCTGCACAGCTGCCCTGCACAGAAATAGTTGGAACAAGTCTAGCAACACTTAGCTGCATTTCTTCTGAATACAGATGATGAGTATCACACTGCTCATGCCTCACATTCTTATGAAAGAACTATACTACAACACCACAGTGCAGCTTTTGAAGAGCACTACAGTTTTCTACACAAACCCATTTGCATAAAGAATAGTTCTTGGTCACATGCACAGACTGCCGTGCACATGGCCTCATTTGTGGATTGTTTATTCAAATCGCACATGCCCAACACTTCCATGCAACACAAGATGCACATTCAGGGGTTTGGCTTTGTGGGGTTTTTTTCTCTCAAACTTAGTCCCCTGTTGTATATTGGAGAAGTAAGATGATTTGTTGAACATGACTCTTTTAGTCTGAAACTCCAGGGCCAACCAGTAGTGTCTTATTGTGATGCTGCAGAATCCCCCAAAGACCCTGTACTCCAGTTGCCCTTCTACAGTACTCGCTGCCTACACAAAGCACTGTCAAACACATGACTGATTGATAGGTGTTTACATATTATGGAGTTGAAGGCCATGTGAAGTAAAAAGAAAATTAACACATTCAAAGAGAGGATTCCAACATGTTTTTCAGGGTTTTTTAGCAGTGGAATAATGTGTAAGTAACAGAGTCATGATTGCTCAAAAAAATCCACTGACATTCAAAACACAAGCAAGGAAAAACCAACCTTGCCGGCATCCATCATAAGCTTTCATAAAATTAATGTTTTACTTAGTTTTTTTTAATTCATCCAGCAAAAGTGCCATTCAGAATTAGGGAGATGAGAGCCCAAGATAAACATATGTGCCACAGAAACCACTACTCCTGCTGCATTTTTATGTTAATCAGCTCTGCTGCCTGCTAACTGGAGCCAGGAAAGAGCAGTTCCATGCAAGGCTGATAATGGTGGCAGTGATGATGTCATGCAACATCACAGTTCTTTAATCATTGAAAAATTCAACCCCCTTCTTTTTGATGCCACTCCTTTGCACAATGCCACCATTTCTGGGTTACAGTCCTCCCGGCAAGCATCATCAGATCCATAAACTAACTTCGCAGAGCAGTGAATTGCTCTCGCTGTTTCTAGGTTAATGTTGGCAGGAACTAACAGAGTCTTCAGAACCATCATAAACTTCGTTTCAGAGCTGACACACAATTGCTACACAGTGCATTGCAGAAACACAGAGCTGTATGAGCAGATCCAGCACTGGTCAGATAGATGGGTTTGTCATCATCTAAACCTTACCTCTAACAGGAAGGGGGTGGGGAGAAGAGGAGGGAGAGTGAGGAGATGAAAGGGCAAAAAAAGAACAACTAGAAACACCTTAGACTATAGTATTTCTTGTACGGACCTGACCTGTGTTATGTACAGCAATGTAACCTTGGGCGGGGGGTGGGAATCAGTAGAATCAGTAAATAACTTAGAGTACTTTATAAGTGAACAACACAACAGCGCTGCTCTGCACTGTCACCCGGGATACTCAGCTTCATTCATCATTACGGCCTCCTATCTCTCTCCCCAAGCCGATTGGAACTCGAACTGCAGTAGAGAACAGCTCATTCATCCACAGGGGAAAGCAGCAGACTTCACAATGCTAAGGAGTTTCCTGTGATTCTCAATGCCAAAGTACATTATCATTTTCCTGTGACTCTCAGAAAATAAGAGCATTTTTTAAAGCCCCTTTAACACTTGTTTGTATTAGAAACACAGTGGAAGAATGAAACAGGCTGCTAACAGACCTCTACAGGCACTAGCACATGCATCCCACTTACAAGCTGAACTCTGCAACAAACTGTGGAGCCTGCTACAGTGGAATTACACACACGATGAGGTGCATTTATTCTAACACAGACTACCAAAGGAGAGGTAAAAAGTAGTTGCTGAGGCCTTTGAAGGGAATAAGGTCAAGGTCTCTTCCTCAAAACTGCCAGGCAGGCAAGATCAAGAAACGGTGAACAGGAAAGCACTTGCCAGAAGAAGAAAGGACAAAAACTGCAGCCTTCAGGGAGTACTATTGACTTTACTCACTATGACCAAAAAAAAATATATATATATATACGTGTATATATATATATATCCCCTCAAAAAGAAGAAAACCTCAGTATAACACAAAGAAGTTGTATTTCAGGTGATCCCACTGTGATCATAAAAGTGATATGTAGTGTAATAGCTGCTAAAAAGGTTCTCCAAAGCAATCTGGCTTGGTTGAAATGCAGAACATTTCTCCAGCACGTCCTACTCACAAAAATAATTACCAGGATAACTGAAGACAAACCATCATTGTAACGTCTTTCTTTTCTTTTTCCTTGGAAGTTATTAATCAACATCTCCAGCAAATGGCAGACAGCCAGCAAAGTATTCTGCAGAATCTCCTCCGCCCCTGGTTAAGAGGAACTGCAGCACAGCTTGCAGAGTGCAACAGGGGGTGATTCAGCTCAAAATCATTAGTGCTACTTCCGTGTCTGTTTGCATCGAGCGTGCAGCAAAGCGCAGTTCTTTAATGACACCATTCCTTACGGTAACAAACTATCTCTGCTGTAACGAATAACTCAACCTCCACTTTAACAAGTGTCCCCCCCGCCGCCTGTTCTGCGGCGCGCACGGCCCGTCCGGGACCGCGGACACGCTGCTGCCACCTCTCGGTCATGCGTAAGGGCGCCGCAGGAAAAGCGGCATCTCCCTCGACCGCTAAATTAAAGAGGATGGAAAACCCGATTATCAACCGCAAGCACAGCAGGGACCGCATCTGACATGATGTTTCTTATGCATCTTATAAGATAAGCAAATGAAAACAAGCGGTTTTGTATACTGTTACTCAAATTAGTTCCATTTATGCAATCTAAAGATTCTGAGGAATCCTGAACAAAGTTATAAAGACTTGAGCTTTAAGTCCAAGGACAAGTAATTAGTAGTAAAGCATCTTTGAATATGCAAAACTCAATTATTATCTTTTTGTCACAAATAATGGGAATGATCACAGATGAGGTGGATAAGGGCAGAAAAGGAAGGCTAAATCAATTGCTAAAAGAAAGCCTGTACTGCAAGGGTAAAACCAGAAGAGCTTCCAAAGGAATATGCTTACTAGTGAGGAATTTATAGATACTTTACACTATGCTTTTATATTTATTTTCTACTATGTTGTGTTCATCACTTCTAATCTGTTCTCTTCTGTAACTCTATTTAAAAAGTCAACCAGATGACACTCAAATCTAAGCTGTCTATTGCAGTGTCCAGTGAGCTTGAACTTACAAGAAAAGCTTTTGCACGTTGCTAGTCAAGACTCTTCTGCCAAGTGAGCCATATCAGACTCCACTGCATGATTCATGGAATAACTACCTTTTCAAGTGTCAATTTGCAGGCAACTTAGTATTCTGAAAAGGCAAAAAATTGGTTTCTTTACAGAAAGAGTATGATGGATTAAATGGCAACTTCTCTGTGATGTCTCTTGATGGACCCATACTCCTAAGTCTACATCTATCCACACTTCGTCTGAGTCTCTGCTCAAATCTGTATGAATTTTGATGTAAAGCTAAAAAAGAAAAGACATATGATTAAACTGCTTTTTACACAACTCAGAGATTTTAAGAAACACATACCCTGTCAAGTAGGCATAAGACCCCACATTTCCTGTCCATGTTGAAAGGTAAGAAACCCTCCTCTATCTCAGGCTCTAAATAAGTCGATGAGGTACAGGCTTCCAAAGATCTGAGTTGAGGTTCACAAATTTCAGTGTACTACTACTGCTGACAAGCCACGTAGCACAAGGAAACACCATCTCGCCGTGCCAGGAAGAGTTGACCCTCCACAAGATATTCACAACTGAAAAAAGGGTATTTTCAGCAGAGCCTCCTCCTGCATGTTGGTGGAAGGATGAGTCCCTGGGCTGGTGATTGCTCTCCACCCTCAAAACATTCTCAAGGCAAAGATGCTGCTACTAGAGACACAGCCCCTGGCTAACAATCACAGACATCAACAGTAATGCTGATTAACCTCATTCAAAGAGCAAGATAACACTGTATCCACTAATGATTTCAGCAAAACAGCATCTCAAACAATCCTCAGGGCCCAAAGCACAATGTGTGTGTTTTACATTGCCTTCATGCCATTTCAAGGGGCAAAACTACAGTCATCATAATATGGTCAAATGCATTTGATATTTAGCCCAGTCCAATACGGATCAAGCAGGTTTTCCTGAAAGCACTTCTAGTTCATTTCAAACTAATGGAGGCACAATTTGTGGATGGTCCTAAAAAACATTTATTTGCTATCTATTTAAATTATTTTACTGAACTTGTCAGTTATATTATGCTCCAAGGAAGATCAAACTCTGCTAACAGCCTATCCTAGCTGTCCTCTTACTGGCACTGTTGGAGATAGAATTTGCATCTGCTGCTCCCTGGGGTTTGATATGAATATTTTTGTTCACACAATAATATTAAAAAGTCTTGTATTTCCCACATCTCTTAAAGAATATCCTGATTTGCTGAAATCAAACTAAACAAAATACCTTTGTAGAAAATATTGGGACTTCACCCAGGAAAGATCTCTGGCTTCAAAAACAAATGTGCCATTAAAAAAAGCCACTTCACTAACTTGAAAGTATTAAAAAATATAAAAACTAAGACTTAACCTTGCTTTTTTATTGGACTAACAATTGAGCACTGAGAAGAAGAGTCAAATGAGAGTAATCACACTACGTGATGTTTTATAAGTTATGACAAATAATTTTCTCTCTGCCGCAATCATAGTACATCAGGGGTTGTTTTTTTTCCTTTTGCTTTGTCATCTCTTGTCCCCCTAATACTGGTTTGAAAACAAATTCAGTCATTAAGTTGTCATACGTTTGTTAAAAAAATAATTAAAAAAAGAAATCAAACAAGGAGAAACAGTCAACAATGTTAATCTTTGAGAAGTTGAAATTCATTGGCTTTGTATTTATCAAGCATACAGATGAAGACAAAAAGACCACCTTCACCATTTTGACATACCTTTCCCTTTGTTTTCCACACTTTGTAGCTATTATAGAAAGTGGATTTTGGTGATTTGAGACCTTCTCCCACGACCTCCACGAGGCTTCTTTTTTCTTTTCCAGAAAAGGCTGAAAGCAAGTTACACAAATTCTAGCATTCACAGTCATATCAGCATTGCTCCCCCAAAAATCTTCATTTGATTTGATTAACCACTGTAACTTAAAATATTAATGAGTTTCTTTTCTAATTACACAAAGTTTACAAGCACAGAAGAGGCAGTCAGATCATTCCTATTTACACCGTTGCTTTAGACCTTAAGCATTTCAAACCATGAGGAAAAAATATGGCAAAAACTGCCTTCTTGTCTGCAGTATTTACATGCTTTACATAGTTTAAAAATATGTGGCTTATTAATGACTGATTTTTCAACCTCTCCAATAAGCTTTTTATTAACATGACAGTCCTTTACTTGCAAGTGTCAAGCAATTTCACACAGTGCATGTATCCTTTATGATGTTTAATACAAAAGATAGTACAGTATTTATATCCCTCACAATAAGAGAATGGATTGTTTTAAGGTTATACAGCCCAGTTGTGATAAAGAAAGAAGGAACCTTACAAAATGATAAATATTTTCATTAAAAAACTTTAAAACTAAAAGTTCAAAGATATGTTCTCCCCTCTTATATCTTGTCAAAACATGACTTAGGACCCAAAACTAATCTACTTTCAATTTTATTCCATATTTCAGTGCTGTCATAGTACTCAGCAGAGAGTATTGGAATACGATCATTTTTTATTTTGTTGATGTTACCGACAGCTTTATTTCACAAAGCAATCTTATACTATGTCTACCACTGGCAGGTCACAAAGGTCAAATAGTCTATCCTTACAGGTAGAGAGCTTATTAAATGGCACGTCTATTAAACCCAATGGACAACATAAAGAAACATTTCAGCAAAATACTTTTAACATAGTTCAGTGAAGACACAGTCAAAAGGGTATTAAATAATTTGAACCGAGACCAATAAGAATTTTTTTTATAAGCAGCTTCAAAATTATGCCTCATACAAAGCATTTCAAACAGGCAGTAGGAGAAAGACTCGCAGAAAGACGAAGTTTATCTCAGTAAACGTTTACTGCGTATTAGGCATTTACGGCTGCACGCACGCAGCACATTTAGTGCTAGGTGGCTTCCAAAAGCTGCTGCTGCTGCTTTCTAGGACTGTTATTTAATTAAACATTCAATATAAAATTATCATAAAACTTATTTTATACCTTCTTTGGCAGTAGTTGTATGTGTATTTACATACTACCCTGGACAATTCCTCAGAAGCAATACTTTTTACTTATTTTCAAACGACACAAATAATCACGTAATGGTTTGGGGAAAAATCCACTTGAATAAGTCAGGCACTCAAAATCTTCATCTCCTATCTTATAACGTCCACATAATTCTTTTTAACTAAGAGAGTGTATGCTTTGCAAGATCAGAACATTTACAGCTACGCAATTGTGATTTTATCTCATTTTCTGGCATCCTTTCACTATTTCATTATTTGCCAGCTACCTATCATCTGTTGGATCTTGTTATTTCAATATTTGCATGACTGCATTTACAAAAGAATAACAAAGACATCTTTGGATTGGGAAACCTATACATTTCAGACTTAACCTTTGTAGCTCAATCAGAGAAAGCATTCCAGATGCATTTCTCAATCATATATACTTATTTCAGCATCACTAAAATCCTGAGCGACATGCAGAGTTTGTGGTCTCTCATATACAGTTTATCAGTTACATTACTCAGCCTACTGTTAACAGAAGATTCAACTAGCCAGATAATTAATAAGATACAGAAACATAAAACATGAGTTGTTAAAGTTTACAATTACCTTCCCTCACAGCTCCATTCTAAATGCACTGTCCTTGCTTTAACACATAGTAAATCATCTACCTAAATGTATTTGCACCCAATCATTTTTTAAAGTCACAATCTTTGTAGTGTCAACTTGTCAAGGGTCAAAGGGAAGAACAGGCAAGATTCCCAAATCAATCTGCTTGTAGAAACTGTCTCATTTCATTTCAAATTACCTGCTGTGGCTGAAGCAGGCTATGGACAAACTGCCTTCCTCCATAAACCATGACAGCACAGGTCGAACTTATGTGATCATTCATAAGGGGCAAGTCATGCTGGGTCTGTCATTAACTACTTTTAAACTGCTGTGCAGGGTTAAGTGATCTTGCAGGGCAGCAGCAGATATAAATACTATTTGGACAGTTTAATGTCAGACGACAACTCCTCTGGGATTAAAACTGAGTAACCCAACAGTAGTGTTATCGATATAAGGATTAAGGTACTTTGGGACTGTTTCTTGTACTCACAAATTTTCATGTGTTTTACATGTTAAGATGCCAGATAAGTAAAATAACAGCTCTTAAGTAGCTCCCTAAAATATTGGCAGCAATGCTTACCGTCTTCTGTGGAGACATTCCTAGTTGGTTTAGTTTTGGCCTTATGTAGCTGCCCAAACCAGGAGAGAATATTGCTAATCCAAGAACATATATATATTGCAGCAATGGAAAATATGTCGGTCTGCATGATTCATGGGCAAGGGAAACAGTTCAAAACTGACTCTCCTCAAAGTCAGTATGGGCAGGTACCACAGAAGTCCCGACCAAACAAGGTACTTCAGTGGATGTCCACTGACATGGGAGGGGATCTATCAATTGAAACTGCTAAGTAGCTAGCCAATAGAGATACAAAAAGATCACTGCATGGCTTAATAAGTAATTACCACATAACAACCTACTTTGTGCTTTAGTGATTTCTCCTCTGGTCACCATTGCACTGATACACTCACATGAAAGGAAAGGTGCTGTTAATAATGAAAAAAGACCACCATCTTTTTCAACACCTGTGGACAGCAAAAGCCAGAGGAGATTTGTTTGGCTGGTAAATTAAGCTAGTCTCAGTGTCAAAAAATAGAAGTTCTTAAAGGACTATGTGATGTTTCTTATTTAATGATTACAGACATAGGTCACAGTACCCTTAATGTCCCTGTCTTCAATCATGAAGCAGATGGGTACTTTTACAAGAACATGCAGATGGAGACCAGTAGTCCAATTTGCTAAAGATAAACTCTTTCTCATCATAAAATGCAATGCTCACTAGCACAAAATATATGCAAAACCACACATGAGAAATGATTTATCAGTGTCTTTTAAAGCACAACTGCCAGTGGCACTAAGAAAGAAGTAAACTTTAATTTAACAAAATCCTAAGCTTCAGAGCAACCCTAACTTAACGCACAAGGGATCAGGATCCGGTGTCACTTTCTGAGGCACACTGAATGACACTGGGTTTTCGAGGTCAGGTAGGAAAGGAGAGGTGCAACAGTTCTGTTACAGAATGCCAGTCTGTTGCCATTACAGACCTTCCTTTATACTTCTTAACCTACAGAGCTTCCCTTGCCACCCCCAGGAGTGCGGGCCTGTGCACCCCTTCAGCACAGGTAGGCCCCAAGCCAGAATCGAAGACCTGCCCGTGTGTCACTGTGCTATGTCTGAGGACTGGCCCTAGGGCAACACGACAGAAACTAGTAGAAATCAAAAGGCAATTTTGGTTTACCTCCTACCTATCTTCAACAGCTACCCATTGGAAATGTAGCAAGCAGTCTCTTCACATGTCCCTTGCTACAGTTTCCTAACTTCGGTAGCAGAGAGGCGCCAAGGACAATTTGGGCTTATCAGGATTATTCACAAAGCAGAATGAAAATCATACTTAAATGCATCCTGTTAAATAAGCTTCACTTTTTTTCTTAATTTCTCTTTCACTTTACATAGTGGTAAGTAAATAATTTACCAGGTTCATCACATTCCTTCAGCTACTGTAGTTCATTTTGCAGCGTCTTCACGATGCTGCAGCATGTTTCCTTCTCCCTTACCTAGGGCAGAAAAACATAAGATCTAGAGCTGTTCAGCTCTTCCTCAATCACCAGAACAGAAATGTAGCATATTCTTGACAAAAATTATTGAAAAAAACTCTTAAACTTTATCTGCAATAAGTAAGAAAACCAGAGTTAAAAGGATAACTAAGTAACAAAACATGTAATTAACGGATTTAAATCCTAAGACCTTGGAGCCACCACAAACTCAATCCAAAAGTGCTACCTGAAAGTTAACATTTCTGCAATAAAATTCTCCCCTTGAACTGTAAGCCATGGAGTAAAAGAATAACATCCAGTATAATGATGACACAGAACGGAAACCACCCCGTTGTCATTAGCATACAATGCTTAGCTTCACCTACAGATACCTTGCAGCATTGCCTAGTGAGTGTAAATGACTGAAACAATCAGATCAAAGCAGAAAAACAACAAAAAAAAATCCCTTCCAAGAATCCCAGAATTGGTAACAGTATGCTCCAGATGAGAGCAAGAGTTGTGCAGATGAAATGGGAGTTTAAGACAGTGCTCTGAAACAATGGGCTACGACTCCAATGAATAATAAATTGTTACAGGATTTTTGACAATCCCCCAACACCCCACCATGAATGCCATGAAGTCTGCAGCTCTTGAGGGCTCATTCCTGGCCATGTCTGTTCTTTAAGGAGGGATGATTACAGGATGAAACAAGTTTCAAATCTATTCATATGCAGCTACATACCTTGTTAGCAAATGGGAACAACTACAGGCACTTCGATAACACTGTGTTCAATTATGACAAATATTTGAATAAAAAACAGATGGCACAAGCTTGATTGAAAAATCAAACTGCTAGTAGGAAAGCACAATATGAGGAAATGCTTGACATGAATTTTAGTAATAAAAAAACATTCCCTTAGAAGAACACTGAAAGGTAACTTCATGGAAACTCCCAATTCACTCCTGTATGTCTTGGACTACACTTTGTCTTGCATCCTGAAGTAAAAAAAAAACACCAAAAAAAGAACATATTAACACAGCTCTTTTCCCATTTGATGGCAGGGAAAACACATCTGTTGACTATTTTGTAAATCTGCCTTAGTTGATTGCTTTCAAGGAAGAAGCCAAGCCTTACACTCTCAAAAAATCCTTGGAAAGAAGATGCAATGGAAATGTGGTATTCAGAGCCTCCAAAGTCAGCAGAGAAAGAGGAACACCAACACATGACCCTTCACAGCAGGTTTTCAGGCTGCATCACCTTCACCTCAGTATATCAGCCCTGATGTACATGCTGCTGTTTGGCAGAGAAATCTAATTCCTGCAGCAATTTAATGGACTTCCACTTTCCTGATCTCAAAGAGAGCAGCTATTGCAAAGGTACTCACTGAGTCCTCAGTGCTTGCTCCATCTCCAGCACCCCATCTCTGCATCATCTATTAAAAACTGAAATGCAACATGGCAAAAGAAGGTGACACAGACAGAGATCTTTCCATCCTGCAGCCAGCCATTGCAGACAAGTGTAGGAGCAGAGAGACTTGAAAAATCAAGGAAAAACCCTCTTCCTTCCCTGGGGAGGGCAAAATCGCTGGGCTGCTGGACCCACTTCATAAGAACCACTCTCCCACTTGCTTTCCAGCTGCAGCACTTCACACCTTGGACAAGTCCTCACAACCATCCAGGTCCCCATCTCAAATACCTGCATGTAAATAAGGATTGATTCCTCTTTTTCATGGCTCCTACTTCACATGGGAGAGAAAGGTAAGTTTACAGTTGAGATGTTTTATTTAGACACTTGGGTTAAACAAAGGGACACTGATGCTTAAACAAGCTTTAGAAAACTCATTGTCACAATAGGAAAAGCAAGTAAACACTATGAAACTGAAGAACAGCCAACTTTCCTCTGCTTAGGATTTTCCAAGACTGTTGTTTATATCCTCATACTAAAAGTTTCCCTATCTAGTAGCCCGATTAAGTTAATCAATGAAGGCCCATGTACAGGCCTTATTATTTTTATCTTGATGGGCTGAGCAAAATGGTGAATTACAGGTATGAATCATGCATTTATTTTTAATTAAATAGACCTTGAGCTTCCCAAAAGGAGGAGGATACACCAAAAAAATTATTTCTGAGGTAACTAATAATAATTAAATAAAAGTCCTTACAGTCAGTATCCATGTGGAGTAGGCTCCTTTCTGACACAGCAGAGATCAGCCGTTCCAAGAAGATGAACCTTAAAACTAACAGGTTATGTAAATCCAAGTGTCAAAGCCACATGCTATAACGAGAAAGAATATTTCAAACACTGATGAAACTAAGGGCAAGAAGTTAATCAGAATACATTTCTTTAATCAGCTGAACATAAGAGATGCTGACCTCTTGGTCCTTGCAGGTTTAGTGCCATCCAGAAATCACTTCATTTGGAGTTTTATCAATAAAAAACTTCAATTTCCACTAACTGGGATGTCAGCTTTCATGACACATCAAACAAATATTTACTTCTGTCATACAAGGACTTTTCAGAATCACCCCAGATATTTCTCCCCACTAACATTTTCTCTTCCTAACACTTTGTTCATTTTTGCTTTTAGCTCCTACACTACACAGTTGACTTTGCTTTAAACCCAGAGCTCCTCCACTCACCAGTGCCTCCTTCCATCATGCACTGCAAAGGCACCTCCTGCAGTGAAAAACTTAAATGATGTAAGATCCCTAAGATGCAAAGAGAAATGCCATTGCCAGCATCACGCAAGCAAACATCATTTTTCTGTGGAATGTGTATTATTTTGAGAAAAAAAAAAGTTACATGCACAGAAGTCTTAATTTAATTAGGAATTTAAATACTAAGCTTTAGTCAACTGAAGCCAACGAAAGAAGATGCAGTTTCTCTTCAAAGAAAATCACAATCCTGAACATAGCCCAGAACACAGGAAAAGAAGAAATTGTCCTCCTCTGTGTGTTAAAGGTCATAATAATAGTTGGACCAACAGAGAAAGCAAAGACAAGAACTATCAGCAGATGATGATTCAGGGTAAAAAAAAGGTAAGTGGAAGGAAGCAGAAAGCAAGAAGGCAAGAAGCTATGCAGAGAAAGACCGAGGAAAAGCTTAAAATAAATTAAATGCAAACCAGCACTGCATTTCACTGTAAGGAGAACATTTTTAAGGTTGGAAGGAAATGGGAGCACAACTGGAACTCCACCAATTATTATGCAGAGTATGTGGATATACATTTATCTTTAATCCCATCTACTACCTCATGCTGTCACGTGAAGCTTTGTATGTCCAGTATAAATTCACTGCATCTAGCATTCCGTGCTCAACAATTACCTAATAATTTTGTTGCTTTTCATACAGGTGTAGATGTTTGTAAATCTTTTCATTTCAAGGAAGGAAAAGAAAAACTAGAATCACAAAGCAGCTAAGTAAGTGTCATTGAACATGTTTCCAAAGGAAGGAAAAAAACAAAGCATTGTATTTTCTCAGTGAAATCTAATTTTGTGTGTAGATGTCAGATAAAGAAGAATGGGAAGGTTTGCAAGGTCTTGAGTGACTTTTTTGCAGTTATCCTGCACCCTTAAAATTGTTTATTACACAAAATATTCACTGTAATTGTTTTTACTTTTCAGCTTCTCAGATTTTTATGGTTTCTGATGCTCTACCACATAACAATTTGCCACATCCACCTATGTTTGACTCCTTTGGGCATTCTTGTAAAGCCAGTATAGAATTTCTTTTGCAAGCAAATCCTTTTAATGCAGTTAACTCTTCCACGAGTAGCTTTGAAAGTCTGCCCTATAATGCACTGACATAGAAGAGCATAGTAATGTTTGATTGACAGGCATCTTGAAGGAAGTGAGAGAGAGAAAATACTTAAACAATACTTTGCCAGTTGTGGAGTAATAAGTTTTTCCCTTGGTACCCTCAGCCAGAAAATGCTGCTGGATTGTCATTACCCATCCTTATTATTGCTGACATTACTGTTCACATTACTAAATAATAACTTCAAATTTATTGTGCATACTACTAAAATATCTATTGCAAGATACTGTGAAAGAATCATAATTTGAAGCACCGAAGTTTATTTCCTGGGAAAACCCATTTTCCATGCATTCTCTTCAGTTTTAAGCCATTTACTTCTAAATGCTCAGGACTAAATGAGTCTACGTTTTATTTTTAACACTCTCACACAATATTTCCAGTAGGTGTGTTCTTGGTGTGCTATGACAATCAAGTGCTTCACTTTAGATGTCTTTGTGTCAGACACTTTTCCATTTCCTTTAAAAAGTAAACAGCACGGTTGTATTTGATAATCATTTACTGCAGATGCTGCTTGAAAAGAAAACAACAAAAATAAAGTTAAATGCCATCTATCCTTCTCAAGACTATTTTTTTGAGAAGAGGAAACAACAGAAATAGGCAGAGGCTTCTCCAAACAACGCCCATCTCTTCTAGAGTTGTAGAAGTACTCTTGCAAAAGGGACAAACAGCATGAAGCAGATAGAGACCTAGTGCACACTACTCCTTCTATTCTGGCAAATAAAGCTGGAGAGCTCTATGTTAGAAAACTAGTTGGAGAATCATCAGGTAGCACCAGGGGGAAAACAGCTTTGGGTTTTTTTCCCCTGTAAATGCTCAATTTTAGAATTATCTTAGGCAGCCAATAAAAATGGGCAACCAAGAATAGTTGCATATACTTTCTCCCTGTTTCTGTAAATTTCTTCATCGCTGAAGCCTAGAATACATTTTCCAATGTTCAAAGCCTCTCTGCCTTTGGGGAAAAATTCAACACCAAGAATTGGCACAATCCAGGGGTAAAAGAGGCAATAGGACTGCCGCTGTCCTGAGGGGCTTGGGAAAGTCATTGGGATGCAGGACTTGCAACACAGACTGAAAGCAGTAACACATCTCAAAGGTAATACATCAAAGGAAGAAATGGGCATTTCTTTAGCTCATGTTAAGTGTACCTGACTGTAGCTAATTCCATTATACTCCTAGTGGCACTAAAGCTACTGAAGTTTAACTAGGGTTGCTGGTTGATGAAATTCTAGAGATTCATCTGTTAAGACCACAAAAATAACTGCACGGCTTTGTTTCTCCTAAGCAAATTGCTAGACTGTTCTCAAACAGCAAAATTAGGATAAAACTACAGACTCGTTTCCATTAAGCAATGTTAAACACTCCTACTTTCTCCTCTTTAATGAACAGAACATCTCATGCTAAGAGATCTCAATGCTGAAAATAAAGGCAAAGCAGACAGGTAAAATAATGAGTTAAGAAACATATTCCCTTCTCCCAGGTCCCTTTCACAAGCCTATATACAGCTGTGACACCAGCCCCTCATCCGCCTCCAGTTTCTATAAATAAGAATATATGTTTGTTAATAGAATATATGCTTGTTAATACCTTGTACAAAGCACATTTCATTCAAACAAGGCTTTTATCAATGGACAATCCCACGAGGTGCAGACATTTCAAAATTTCTACATGACACAACTGTTTTACTTACAAACTCTTTCTCACACTAACTACCAAATCTCCTTTGCTCAAAATAGTTAAGACCTTGGGTCAAGGAGACAGTGGCATTAGCACTCAACAGAAAATGTGCTTCTCTACACTAAAATAGCCACTTAAGCAAGAATGTGGAAATGATTTATCTTGCAATGTTTGAAGTTGGATCTTCACCTCAGCTATGTCATGACTGCACAATCAGTCAGGGGAAGACTGTTACACTTTCATACAAAGAAAAGGATGTTCGACTCGTCACTATGAGTATCTAACAAGTAATATTACCTTCCAGAAAATAAGAAAAAGCATAAATATTAGCTAGTAGAAGCATTCACATTTGTAACATTGGACTTAGAGACCTTCACTATCCCAGTTCCCAAATATAAATCTGTGTTTAATAATAGAAAGGTAACATGATTTCCCTGAAAGCTGTCTCATTTAAACAAAGCTGTATTTCTAATCCTAAGTATTGCAGTGCAAGGTATTGCTTAAAAAAATTAAACTGAAAAATTAAAGCTTATCAACAAAGCCTTATAAACGAAAATGGATTTTCAGGCAAGAAAACGGCAGGTGAGATGGATTTAGGATTCAGTGCTAGTGTTCATGCATTCACTATCTTTCAACAGCTATGCAACCTACAGGCATTTTTAGAAGTATACTACAAACAGCTTTCCAGTTATGCACATTAAGTCCTGATAATACTTACACAGTCACCTAACAATTTGCAGGATCAGACTCCACAGAACAACCTGACGGTTTTCTAGAGATAAAATTCTAACAAGATCACAAAATTACTTACCAGTCAGATTGATGTAGCTACCAGAGATGTAACTACCTTTAGAAATCCCCTTCCTTAAGAAATCGATTAAGCTGCTGTGAAAAATAAGTAGTTGTCATAACTACGGCCACAAGTGCTTCTACTGGAATTGAGAAAGCTGTCAACTTGCAGAGAATCACTCCACAATCCCTTGCCTCTTACAAGTGCAGTATGTAAATAAAACTCAAGTATTGCAGTCTTAAAGAACTAGAAAGTTCATTTTTCTCATATTTATAGACATTTTCTCGGCAAGAGCAGAAATCAAGGGACTGAGGAATTTGGGAATTTTAGACAAAAAGTCTGTGCATGTCCTCAAAAACAGAGACATTCAGATGGTGTTTAGCTGTTCAATATCTCAAGGTTTCTGTCATTCAGAGAAGCAGCAGTAATTAGCATAGCATGACCAGAGCCAGGCTCTTAATCTGTACACACAAAAGGCTGGATACTAGACACTCTGCACTTCAATTGCAGAGGTTTTTGAGAATTTCAGTATTATTTATTTCAATAATATAAGCATGAAAAGAGAGGCCTATACTTTATAAATGAGAACAGCACAAGATTTCTTGTCAGAAGTGAAAAATCTGCGTGTACATCAAGCAGCGATACTCAACTTTCAAAAGGTCAGCTGCAAATGAAGCACTCTGCCATTTCTTCACTTTAATATGGATTTAGCAAAAAGTCAGTGGAATCTCTTAGAAAGGACAGATATATAACTGAAATAGTTATATCCTAGCATACTATACACAATTAGATATGTTTATACCACAGTGATGTCACATATAAATTAAATTATTCATGTTAATGTTTTGAAGCGAGTATCTAAAACCATAAATATTGCTTTTAAAGTGAATGTATTAGAGAAAGTACTAATGGCATGACATGGAGGGAGATGAATTCATGGGCCAGAGGGAACTCCATTCTGAAGGCACAGAAAATATGCCAGCAGACTTGACCTCCTGACCTGAAGTTCTAGATAGAGTACAACAAAAGAATGGGAACAATCAGCAATTAAACTGATGGGCAAAAATGGGAAAACATGTTTATGATCAATTTAAATCAAGTCTGTCACAGAAATATCACTAGCTCTGGCCTCCTCAGTGCCCCCATGCACACCTGTGCCAGGGTAAATATCTCGGTAGGCTGCAAACACTGGGACAAAGAGTAGGATTTCTATGAAAAATGAGCCTCATTTTTGCTGGAAAGAAGAAGCAATCAAGGACTGCAGAAGGCAGGCTGGCTTCTTGCAGTAACAGTGTGACCTCAGAGGATTCAAAAAGAAGCCTAAGAACACGAGACCCACTGGTGGCACAAAAGCCTAAATAAAACCCCTCACACTGTTCATTCACCACAAAAAGGGTGGAGTAAGAAATATCGTTTCCTACCAAGCTTATCTACAGTACTCTTAACACTCTGCATCAGTCAATAAGGCAATGCTTATGACAGACTAAAAAGTGTATACACGGCTGGAAAAGCCTACACCGGATTGTATGTGACACACTGCTTTAGCCTGTGAAAAAAAATGTAAATCAGACTAAACTATACCATCTTTCCTGTGTTCAGTCTGCAGTATGAGAAAGCTATTCCCATTTAGCTTAAAATAGGTAACTCAACTTCAGATAGGTTCTGTTGGTTAAACTGAAAATAATAGCTTGTGGAAATTCTATTAAAACAGTTTAAAAACACAGTTTCAATACAATTTACTTAATCACCTTCTTTATTCCATGAAAAAAGACTGCAATAATTTAAGTTGTTATCTGGGAGTTACCAAAAGTACTGTTCAGCATTCCCTGCAGTTTGAGAGTGGTTCATAGATGCAATACTACCAATTTAACCAATTTCTGGCTGCAAGTGCAATGACAAGGGGAAAGTGCCTTTCCTCCCCATCCTACCCAAACAATTATTTTTTAAAAGGCTGGGGGGATTAATTTGGTATTTACTTTATACCCAGATGTGTAGGAAAGTCAAATATCCTGCTAAAATTATCAATTGCAAATGAAAAAAAAAAACAACAGGGTTTTGGAGCAGCAATAGAACCAGTCACATCCTTCTGGTACTTCCATATATATAATTGTTCCACTTGCTCATACTGCAGCTCATTCGATTAAACAGCCTTCAAAAGGAGTAGATGTCTGATGGATTATTGCATTATAACTGGATAATTTGCAGGACTACCTCATCTATAGGAATATGGAACTTGCAACATCAGATAAATTTCCTATTTTATCTGGTCACATAACTTGCCCGAGGCTGCAATTCCTGATGTTTCAATGAGAGTTGTAAAAAGTCCAGCCCATCTCTGCTGCCTTCAATATTATTTCAATGGACACTCTCTGTTATAATTAGTAGTGTACAGTTTGCCTTCTAAAATGTTCCCCCTTTGAGATCTGGTTGTCAGTATCATGTGATCTCAAAGCAGATGACTCAGGCTGACATTTTCATCAACCACATTTGACACTGTGAGATGCTTTCTGGTACTCCCAAAGATGACTGAGTTTCCATGTGTATGTATCCTTTGTGTCAGGGGTACGCTGCTGCTTATTTTCACAAAAATCTACCTTATTTCATCCACAAAATATAAATTCCTGAAAAACTGTAGTTGGGCCTACTTCTCCCACGCAATAGAGAATGTCCCTCCTGTCCTCCCAAGATGGATAAAACCACATTAACCAGGTAAAGGCCAGTTACAATAGCTCTGGATCATGACAACATAAGATATCCATGTTGCACGCAAATATCAACCCTCTGCATCTCGTACAGAAGAAATATAACCTATACACAGACAAAAGGAAACAGCACATAGGGACAAGGAGTCTGGTGAAACTGGAAGAGTCGGGAAGAACAGAACATATAACTGGATGCAGACATTGTTCTGGCAAGGAATGTAGGAACAGAAATAATAGGATTAGGACAGAAGAAGAAGGGAACACATGAAAAAAAGCACTGAAATGGGCTGCCCAGATGGGTTGTGGAGTCTCCTCTGGAGACACTCAAAACCCACCAGCATGAGATCCTGTGCGTGTTACCTATTCTAGGTGGTGCTGCTCTGGCAGGGGGGTGGGACTGGATCATCTTTCAAGATCCCCCCCCAACCCTTAAGATTCTGTGAAAAGATGATGGAATTAGCAAAGTGGGAGCCAAGAGAGAAGGGAGGGAAAGACTTGTAGAGCAGAGAGATCTGAATGAGACAATTGTGGTATTTACTTACTGAGTTAAGAACTGCACTAAGAGAAGTAGGATTGGAACAAGGGAGACGGAACAAGGGTCAAGTCTGAGATAACAAATAAGAGCCTCTCTGCTAAAGTTACTGCTTCCTGGTCTGCACTGAAGACCAAAATAACCAAGTACACCATTATTAAGACATCAACATCTACATGCGTAAACTAGTAAAGATGTTGATGACTAGTTACTAACATCAGTTATTCTGCAAGTTCAAATGTCTTTGGCTTTCATCATCCAAGAGCTTTAGACCTGCAACTGAACTAGAAGAATCAGAATAGAAAGTTTTCTCAGATTGTTACCATAATAAAACAAAAAGAAAAAGAAATAAAAAAGGTAAAACATGTACAGAAAAACTGTATCAGAATATCAGGATTGAAAATTGAAGCCATAAATTTGTCCTGAGGCTAGTTGGTATGTATTTTCTGACAAACTCCCTAAAATCAGTAACTAAAGATTAATAGGAATGAATAAAAGGCTGGCTTCCCACATTATCAGAGCAAAACGTTTCACAAAAATCAATAACCACAGTGTTCAGCAGCAATATGGCTTTGCATCTCACAGAGGACAGCATCCGCTAACACTTCAGCGGAACATCAGTCCAGTGCCTACCCTTTAAAAAACATAACATCTTTCTATTGCATCATCTCAGAGAACCAGAGATTTTCACAGAAATTCTTACAGTATTTACATGATATATACTTGACAAAGTACACAGAGAGTATGCACTGATGAGGATTTAAAAGCATGAAAACATACCTGTAAGCATAAACCAACAAACGCTTAATGTTTACAGAAGCCAGAGAAGTTGAAGATGGAAATACTGAGTTAGTCCAAACAACGACTGATAAAAGCCAAGGACTGTGATGAAATCAAGCCTAGCAAACAGAAGTAGTGTAGGGCACAGAAATGAAAGGCCTGGCTATGCCAGAAAAACACTGACCTCCGTTAAAAGCCATTACTTAAAACTAGTCCTACAATAGGTGTCTGAAAAGTATGGAATTTCTCCTGATCACTGATAAGTAGCAGCACAGGGCAGCCCAGGATTCACTGCACCATCATCACTACCTCCCTGATCCAGAGAAATCGCGAGAACAGACCCACCAAAGACAACACGAATTTCATTGCTGTAATACCCAGCTTTGATTAAGCCTTGAAAAACATCTGGAATACAGAACTTCCATTCCTGCTGTCATCCATTCACTATGGGCATTGTAATCCACATCCTTTTTAATCATTTTTTGCTCTCTGTTTAAAAAAAAAAAAAAATCTGCCTTAAGCAGTCAAGACAATCAAGACAATCTTTTGCAACAACTGAGCCTGTGACTAGAACAGCTAAGAGCAATGCCTGAAACAGCTTAATACTGTTACAACTTATCAAGAGACTGATAAGATAATGCTCTGTGCCTGCCTTTCTCCAGCAGAAATATTTCAAGTTAAAGTCTGAACCAAACCCAGAAGCTGAGTTCTCCCTGCTTTTCTTTTTTTCTTTCTCTATTGCATGAGCCCTGAACAAGAACAGCTTCAAGCCAGGCCACTTTAATTTTTGGGAAGAGGAAAAAAGCAATTACCATCTCCCAAACCATACAAGTATCAGTTAGGTGTTTCCTCATGGTAACCTTGTACAGTTAAGAAAGGAAAGAAGGAAAGTTAGTAAAATATAAAAACAGGGTTTTATTTCATAATGCTTTAAGTATCTTCTTAATCTCTAATGAAAGCCTTGTCATGGAAAACATCTGCAAGTTAAAGCAGACTCAAGTATCCACACTAGACATCTGAAACAAAATCTAACTGCTTAACATTGCATAGTGATGGGCTTCCCAAAAACATCTTGAGCTCTCTAGCTCATTTGTTCCATTAAACAATGCACTTTCAAACACCTCATTGTACTACTTCCAGGAGACAAATGCTGTCTCCTCAGCATTAAATCTGTTATTGCTGTCTGGCACAAAGCAATGATCAAACAAAACAAGAGATCCCAGCTCCTTAATCATCTTTCTGGCACTGTGTTGGACTCAAAACAGTAAGTTTCCATGTCTCTTGTATTGGAGAGGGAGTCCAGGATGTGGCCTCACCAGTGCTAAGTACATTAGGAGACCATCCTCAACTGCTGACAATACTCACCTTGATGCATCCCAGTATACTGGCAGCTTTTTTTAACAGGAAGAACATTGATGGCTCTTGGTCAGCATGTCATCCACGGGACCCCAAAGATCTTCTCTGCAAAGCTGCTTTCTAGCCAGCTGGCCCCCAGCATGTACTGATTGTTCCTTCCCAGATGCAGGACTGAGCTTTTCGCTTTGCTGAGCTTCACGAGATTCCCATCAGGCTACTTCTTCAGCCTGCCAAACACTAGTCATGGCAGCTTGCAGGTTTTGTTTGATATTAGCATGTTAGGGCAAAAAAGCAGAAATCACTGTCTTACTGTCACTTTGTAGCATGTGTAGGAACTGCTTCACCCTTTGGCACACTTTTTCCAACAAATCATTGTTTCTATTTTCCATCTCACGGAGAATTTGAGATGAAGTTGCAAAAATAAAAGGCCCTGGTAGCAAATTAGTCAGGTCCTAGCTTATCAAGTAAGTTTTATGAGTAGATCTTCTCATTTGTAGAGATGACCATGTTATTAACTAAATCTTTCTAATCAACTATTAACATACTGTTCAACATATCTTGATTTTTGCAGATTAAAGTCACTTCTCACTGTCCACCAGATCTGTTTATATAGTGTCAGCATATTGCTTTCCTGGAATATGCTTGAAAGACGACTTGTATAACTGCTATTTCACTTTCAGTTTCACAGCTCAGAAATAACATGTGCATACTCTAAAACTTACCTTTTCATTTTTCTTTTTAAAAAGCCATCCTTTTGATGAAGCATATTCTCAGAGGCACACTCTGAATCAAAGTACCTGGTTCAGATGCTCACCCAGGCTGTGGCCTTATAGAATTAGCATCCACCATCATCGAGGGAACAACTTACTCTTCAAAAGAGCATCTAGTCAGGTCCTTGGCTAAAAAAAAAAAAAACAAAATCAATTTTGAAGCCCAAGAACCTATTTTTACTCCTCTACAGGATAAAAAAATATACTATTTGAACTGGTTCTATATGATCAGAAATAGATATGACTTCTTACAAAAAAGAACAAATCACCATTCATCACTTTCGCTGCACACTTCAGAGTCTGCTCTGCTAAACAGGCATCTCAAAAAGCAGCACAATTCAGATAGACATTGCCAAAACCTTGAGAAAGTCCTAAACTAGCAGATAGTGCCATTATTTGAGAATGACAAATGATTCTCCCTGATTAAAGAAAATCGCTGAGCACTGCACTTCAAAAGCCTCTGTTAAAGCAGGATGGAGCAACAGGGTCTCCCCAGTCAGAAACAGCTACAACATTTACATGCTTTCTAAAACAAAGGTTTGCTTTTTTATACAGGCCACCAAGACATCTGATCTTTCCCATATTTCAACACAGTGCATTACAAGCCTGTAGATAAATATCAAAGTAAGTGGAAAACGAATGACAGGAAGATTCAAAATAATAAGAAGCTACAGGTAATTTCAAATGCCTCGCTGCTGTTTATCTAAAAATCAAAACAGACTCTTATAGACCATCTTAAGAAACCAGAAGGCCCTGTACCAGTCATACGGCCCCTTTTCTTTCCCTCTTTTCCCAACTCCCTGCCACACATCAATCCTGAAACAATATCTATATTGAGAAAGAACTCCACGCCATTTCTAGATTTTGCAAACTGATAATTTACAATACATTTTCTAATCTTTTGATTTTGTTCACTGATGGGAGAAGGGAGATCCTGTTTTATTTGTGTCCTTTCTGGCAGAGAAATAATAATAATAATAAAAAGAACAGCTCTTTGAGAAGCTTGTGTCAGCTTCGTTGTTAAGACAAAGGTCACTGCATTCCTATTCATGATGACCTACAACTGTACCCATTTAAAGACTTCATTATGCTATATTAGAGAGACCTCTTTCTCAGAGGTTTTCATTTATAGCTTCATTGTGAGAAGAATAAAACGTGCAAGCACCAGAATACAGTGTTCAAAATAGTAAAAACTGATGATTTTAGCTATTGTCAGTCTTATTCCACTTGCCATCCACTCTTAAAATGATCTGTGTGAAGTATGATTTCCAGAACCACATATAATAAAATATAAAAATACTTTTACTCTCACGTGCCTCTCTAAATTCCAAAAGAAATAATCGAATTTAGTGTATCCACACAAAAATTACTGCAATCTCTCAAAAAATCCCAACAGCTCAAGATCAGTAATTGTATTAACCATCATGTCCCCAGATTAATATTAAATGACTATGATAGAAGCAAACCTGGAAAGAACATATAATTAAGAATGCTTAGGAAATAAACTTTTAAACACCTACACATTCCACACAGACTTAACCCTACACTAAGATCACCAAGTGCACATGTTTAGTTAGTTATAAGGTAGACCAAGTACACGAACGGCTTCATGGTATAATTTGACCTAGCTTTCCAAGGCTGACAAATTTCTTAAGCTAAATGAGTTAAATATTTTCAGTGACACAACTTCATGGATTTCTGTTGAACAACCCTCTGGACTAAAACTGGCCAGATCAAACATAGCAGAACTTTAGCATGGCTACCTGCATTTCATTTTCACAAACTGACTCAATGCTCAGCAATGGCAGGTCTTAAAAAGCCCCTTTTAGGTGTTCTAAGAAATGAGAGCTTGCTGCTTGCTCTCTCACACTTCAAATCACTGACCACAGCCCAGCTGCAAAAGGAAAGCCACATTCTCTCTACCAAGACTGCGTCACTGCCTACTGCCCCTTAAGACAGAATGTGGCTCTGAGCTTCTACAAGTAAATATGTTATCAGCAACCTGACCAAATTCCAAGCAGAGAGCTAACACAATACAGACAATCTGTTCAGCTGCATAAGCAAATCTTTATTAGTCTCGTTTTCCACTATTACCAAGCCCTTTCTAAGACGATATATTTTTCATTCAGGAGATCCATTTTGTTTAACAGGTAAGATCCATAGGCATACTTTATCCGCTGTCATTTAAAGCACCTCAGCAAAATATGCAAGATATTTTACTACACATCTACATATTTCCTCATTACAGGACAGTAAATTAAAGTGATTCTAAACCTCATTGCTCATGCAGTTGCATATGCGTTTCTTTACAAATTCTACTCTTAAGGTCTCAGCCTGGTTTTACTCCCACTCATCTCAGAATGTAAGAGCATGCAAACAAGCTCTAACCTGTGAGATTTTTGTTTTCCTCCAGAAAAAAAACCCATCAGAATCTTTGAGCAGATTGAACCATCCTTACCATCATCAACATAATTTCTGCCTATATGCCAGCATCCACACACATTATGTCCCAGACAAGACTCCGATCTTTTATCTACTGGGAAGAGAGCACAAGCAGGCAGAGAACTACACAACGTAAGGAGAAACGACGACATTGAAAACAACGAGTCTTTTTTGGCCTTTAAGAAAAATAAAAATGCAACCTAGCTTTAAATAAAGCAAGTTTTAGCATCAAGATGGCACATGTGCTACTACAGAGCCTATGATGCTTGCTGCAGATCCTGCATAATAACCATTATATGCCTCGTTAGCTCACATAATGTTTGATATTTGTAGCACTAAATAAGAAACTACTTAAAATATATTTTAAGATAAGAGTATATTAAAATTATCAAAGAAATATATTCTTACATCAGCTTTAAATTCTTTCTTCATTTTGAGTCTGGCTAAATAACATTATAATAAACTTCAGGGCGAGTCCTCAAGTGCACAGGCAACTTTCTAGTGCAGCCTCATACAATTGCTTAGAGTTTAAAAGCCATGAGTTTAAAATTACTAAATCCACTGGAAATTAGATAAACAAAATACTGAACAGTATCAATATGAAAACAGCATGCTATACACAAAAATTTGCATTACTATAAAGATTATGAATCAAGTACTGCAAGTTACAAAAATGCCAGAACTAAATCTTCCTTTTAATCCTCAATTCATCCCATCTTGCATGTGCATTATGACAGACTCATTACATGCTGACACATATTTTTCCCAAGCAATGCTGTCTTGCTGTTTGTAACCACAACGAATAGGATGACAATACCCACAGAATGAAGCAGGACTGTGCTTAATGAGGCTGCCATCTGCAGAACTTGGTTTCACTTGTTGCAGACGCCAGATTTACACAGTGAACACAAGCAAAGGGAAAAGACAACCTAGTGACTGAGGCTCCTGAACGGCACCTTAGAGAATTAAATTACTCCAGGACACACCCACAGCTTCTACTTGATTCTTAGACAATCAGCTAATCCATATTTACTAAACTGGTAACTATTCTTCATTTGCACTCCACACAGAGAGTTTGAAACAGCATGGGTCCTATACAAAGGAATTCAACTTCTATCAGTGTCAGGGAGATGAAATTCCAGTACCTACCTCTTTGGGTCATCAAAATGAAACTGGGCACCCAAAAGTATCAGTATCTATAAAACCCATAAGAATAGAATACCAGTATAAGGATTGGAAAAAATAAATTTGTTTGCTTTTCTAATGTAGCCAGACAGTCCTGTTTGTGAGAAAACGATCAACATTGAAATTGATCTGGGTTTAACTGCATGGGAAAAAGGGGACACAAATACGTTTTGAACAACATAGGTAGCAGTGTATCATAGCTGCTCATTTGGTAATGCATATATACATCTGGTGTGTGTATATATATACTGTTCACAATACCATACTTTAAGTGTTTGTACCAAAAAAAAATAATTTAACAGTTCCACATATATCACCTTGGAAAAATATTACAACTGTAGATGCCACAGTTTATATAAGAAGCCAAAAACCAAATTCCAGTTTGAAAACACACAACATATGCCAATATATGGGACACACAAGGAGAAATTGCCACTGGGACTAACACAATCTAACAATTGTAATAGCCCAATCTATTATCCTGGAGAGATTATCTTTGGAAATACAGCCACCAAACTTTCAAATGCAAAAGCAGTTGCAAAAACTCTTAATTGATTATTATCAGGTTTTCAAGCACAGTAATTCAACAAGGGACACCCTTCATCCTAGTCTAAACTCCTAGTTTGAGGGGAATGACTCCCATTTGTTTTTAAAGAAACAGAGGATGAAAAGGCCAGTGGGAACAAGTTTTCTTCCGTAACCTTATTTTAGGAAATACATGAGTGATTTTTGCAGAAGTTTCCCAGAGAAAGATGGTGTGTGGAGTGTGGGAAAGTCAGTCTGGAAAATCCCAGCCCAAATGGTTAAAGCTGGTAGTCAGCAGGGGCTGAAAACGGGATTTTCCATTTTAAAGTTGGAAGTTTAAACCTGACTCTCTTCAACATCTGCACTAAAAAACAGTGAGGCAGTAACTTACACATTCTCACAATATCCTCAGTTATAATAAACATTTCCACAGTCAAAACAGCAACATCACATGAGCAACACTGAATTCTAGTTGGTGGCAAAAAGCAGCAGAAGCATAGTTCTGACAAATACATTGCTTTCATGTAGACAGTATTGAAGGCAATTGGGAAGAATTGAAACAACGAAAATCCACTAATGGAATATGCTGAACATTCCAATATCTTGTCAAGGTCTCCATGAGGCATCGGGCAGCTTGTCTTCATCAGTAGTTCATGAACCTGAATTCTCCCTTCACACCATCATATTCTCAGATTTTTTTAACTCTCTTTCATTTAACCAATTTCTAACTCTAGTTTCACCCACTACCAACAAATCTGTGTCCAATCTCAGTAATTCAGGAACTACTTCAAATTTTAGCTCACTCTTCTAGATCTGCAGGCAGATCAGACATGCACTTTCAGTGGCCTGGGGTATACATATGCATTCATCTTTTAGGGTACCACAATGTACTTGCTCCAAAGCAAAAACATTACGTGAGCTGCAACTAAAAAGAAGCACTAAGAGTTTACGTATAATTTTCTATTACTAGGTATATCTAATCTTCTTTACACTCCCATCAGTGGGAGGAAAGAGGTTATCATTCTCCTCCTTTAATTCCTTTAAAAACAAAAACACCAAACCAGGAACTAAAGTAGGAAGTAAAGTAGAAAAGAAAATCCACGAGATATTTTATTTTCCTTTTTCTCCCAGTGCTACATCCCTAAAAAAGCTTTAGTTAATTTGGGTTACTACTTACCACATAGTTCTTTGTGATATCTAACAGGCAGTCGTAGTCGTACCCTGATTTTTGTGCATCTTACCATATCATTACTTTTTATTATTTAAAGGAAAAACTGAATCACAGAATCTCAAGGGCTGGAAGGTACCTCGAGAGATCATCCAGACCAACCTCTCCGCCAGAGCAGGACCACCTAGAGTAGGCCACACTGGAACTTATCCAGGTGGCTTTTGAATGTGTCCAGAGAGGAGACTCCACAGCCCATCTTGGCAGCCCCTTCCATTGCTCTGTAGTCTAGTTCTGTTCTCACTAGAATATTTTTGAGCGACTACTAAGCTGTGGAAAGAATGTACAAAATTGCAGTACTTTCCCTCTCAGATTTTGTGAAATTACTCCTAGTAGTGTTCTGAATATTAAATATTTAACACATTCCACATTTACACTGGAAAATGTTCATCCCTCTTTGCTTTTCAGCACGCCTATGATTTTTCTCTCACGTGTCATCATTGCCTGGATTCAAATTGCTGTCTTCTGCTCTTCAATACTCTACTCTTCAATCATTTCAAGACTTTCAGCGCTGCTCTCATATTTACAAGCAAAATTGAAAAGAAAACACAGACTAAGGAAATCCAAAAAGTGCTTTCAGATTACCTAAACCACTCTGAGGTACATTGAGATAACATTAGGCTTGCCTTAGATTGCAGAAGTTAGAGAAGGGAAAAAAAAGGCAAAACAAAACAGATATTGGACTTTCTAAAATCTTTACTTTGAACAAAACTGTATCATATGTGTGTCATTCTGGATTTCCATCAGTTACAAAATCTTTGAATTTAACAATATGCAGTTCATATTTTTAACCAAGACCATATATAAAAAACCACAGATTTAAAAAGATGGGGTTGTACAAATATCTTAACTTCAGGAAATTTGTTAGTTTTCACCTTGGAAACTAAAGGTATGAGTTAAGAGCCCAAATTTCTAAAATAGTGCATTCAGATTATCTGACCCAAAAAGAAACTAAAGAAAGAAAACATGCTGAAAACATGCCAGTAAATGAGATTACCCCTTCTCAAAATTTAAACTCATATCACATTTCCTTGACAGGTTCTCAGAAGTGTGACTGGATAATAGAAGTGGTATCTTTATGACTTTGTGAACAATGGGTTTTATTAGTATTAAGTTAAAGCAAACAGCCAGAACAATACATATATGCAACTTCTACTACACACAGTATAAAGAACGTAAATCATAACCTCTGTAAAACAAAAGGTACTGAAAAAGCCAGCACAGTGGTTATGGACTATTCCATCCCCAGTAACAGGCTGGGTTCTGTGTCTAGAGAACAGTTGTTGTTTGCTTATTTAAACTGAAATGGGGTGAAATACATAATCAATTTCAAAGAAAAATTTAATGGAGTAACACAGATTCTATGAGAACAACCTCTAGATTAGTAAGAAAACAAAAAAAGATAGTTCATCTATTAAAGGAGATTACAAGTGGGCTCACATTTCAATTTTTAGTGGTGAGGGACAACGGGAGAAATTACCCAGGATTTTTGCAACCATTCATTTAATAATACACCACTTTCATAACAGAAGTGTTTTACACTTGCACAATGTTAATAACTTTATTATACATGGAAGCCTGTAATAGGCTGATTACACAATAAGACTGCAAACAACCACTGGTACTTTCCTGACACCAGAAAAGTACGTAAGACTGAAACATCACCAAGAGTACATAAAAAACCATCAGCATAAACATCACCAAAATTACATTAAAAAAACTAATCAAAAAATACATTTGCAAAAAGTGGTTTAGAGCAGTGCCACTGCCTTTCAGCAGCTTTGAATGGCCACCAGGATATCTAGCAGGTTTCCGTGGCTCCACAGGCATTAATCGGGATTCACATATAATAAATAATGTACCACAAAATATACATAAAGTAAGGCAATAATTCCAAATAAAAGTTCTGTTGATATTAACAAGCTACTCAAGTCTTACTTTCGCAGTTGATGTCATCACCAGAAGCCTTTGATGGAATTGCAGCCTTAGGCCCTAAGAGCCTGCGACAATGAACTGCTGCAAACCCCTACATCCATAAAAGAGCTCCAGTGACACCACTGGTGTGCTGCTGGGCACAGGGGTCCGTGCTAGCTGATCCTGATGCAGGACAGGGGCCTTAGTATGTACAGTTGAGAGTATATTATTTCTTATCGTACATGGAAACCTTGACATAATTCTAAAACATGTGGGTGTTTACTGATCACCACCTGATGTCACAAGACATCAGAAAACACATAAGAAGATCTGTGCTTCCTGGAATGTAAATCTTTTTAAATGATAGCTGTTAAGTTGGGGTGAGAGAGTAAGGAAGAACAGGAAGAAGAAGAAGAGTAAACTAAGGGGGTTAAAAAATACTCGAGATCAAGTCCAGAGGATTTAGGAGCCCAAGAAAAGAGAGGGAGCCTTGTACACTAGAAGAACGTGGAAAAGGGGAGGAGCAAGAGACTGTTTTGAACCATGTATAATAAATAATGTATCCCAAAAGCCTATCTGGATTACGACTGCAATTTCAAGTTGGGATTCTAATGACATGAACCAGATGCACACGTTGCGTTCTCACGGTTTGTGTCAACAGAATCTCTTTATGGAATTACAGTCTTACACAGGAATTCTGGGGACATTATCTTTAATGGGACTTTATATTAAAGCTACCATTCTGGGCTCCCCCTACAGACCCAAGAATATTTGTTCCACCTGCCTGGAATGAGCATCACCTGGAAGAACAGAAGTACTTCAAAAACAAGATTTAGGTAGCAAAATTCTTTCAGATCAGCCCAGCAATCTGGGCTCTGTTAAGAGACAGCAATCTGAAATGTTGTAGATCCCTTCCTCAAAAAGCTGAGATATATTTGTCACTATCTGTAAATTGGAAGTTCCAATACACTAGCGGTGCATAGAATTCCCATGCTTCATTACACTTTCCTGAGAGTAAAGCAATTAGAATAAACCTTAGTCCTAGGAACAAAGTTAATTTTTTGCATTTTAAAACTTTTGGGCTATTCCCTGACAATCTACATAATGTAAAATTGATTGCTAAACATCATCACTTGAACAAAAACCACTATTTTCATCTATTGATTTTTTTGATTAAAAACAGTTATAAACAGATCTAAAAAAAAATCACACTAACAAAATAAAACTAAATATGAAAAGTTGCATTGAAAGGGCATGTTACATTATTCTTAATAGGACCGTGTAGAAACATTCCAATGGCAGTGTTGTCAAAGTAAAACAAAATTACATTAAGGAGACCCCACAGCCTGGTCACAGTTGGGACCTTACCTGTAGGTCTGGCTCGTTGGGGTTTTTACTCGTGTACTACATGGCTCACTTACATCAGACATCATATTTGAATACCCTGAGAAATCTGACACTGAAGTCCTTACTCTATGGTCCACTTCTCCATTAGAGTTAGCGATAAAAGTCATTGGCACCCTGCTGCCCGACTTAAACTGAGAACCAAACGCTTGTGCAAAGTTCTCAATCTGGTAGGTTGCTCTAGGCTCTACATCCTTCTGAGGATCTATCTGGCTAGTTAACTCCTGAGATGGAATCTGAAAGCTTGTTGAGGACTCTAAGTTTTTCTGTTCCTTCTGGCCAGTCAGTTTCTGAGATGACGACTGATAGTTAGACGAAGTCTCTAAGTTTTTCTGTGGATCAATGAGATCATCCAGCTCTTGAGAGGGAGTCAACTGTTGATGTGAAGCCTCCAAAGCAGACAAATAAAAGCCCGGCTGAGATCCAAGCAACATCCCAAACGGAGGCTTTGGCAATGCAGTTGGCAATACTGAGGTAACAGACTGGCTGAAGCCACACTCAAGTGGGGACGTAGTGTATATCTGTTTGTCTTGAAACAGAGTGTGGTTATGAAGAGTTGAAGACAAGCTAACAAACTGGAAACTGGGTCCAAAAGGAAAACCAGTGCTATTAGTTGTTCTTTCGAAGGCTTGTTGGAGGTATTTGGAGTATTCTTGCAACATGCTTGCCTTATCGTTTGAAACTGTCTGAGAGTTGGGGCTCAAGTTTTCTTCCTGAACCATCTCTGAATGTTCTCCTGAGGTGTGCAAGTCCACACGCTGTTCAGTTATACTGAAAGGATCTTCTTTCTGGCCTTCTGATTTGTGAGAGTACTGGTCCAAAAGGCTCTGTAAGACTTCATCAGGAATACCAGACTTGTCGTGGCAAGACTTTATTTCACTATTTAAAGATGCTGAATCAATAAGAGATAACGGAGCTTCGTTATCCATTACACTAACACCTGCAGACTGGATGACGGACTGCTGGGAAGCCATGTGTCCGACATTAATGGAAAAGGCACTGTTACTGCTTGCAGTTTGCAAGTATCTTCTTTTCTTTGAAAACTGCATGGCATCATCATAATTGCTACTTATTTGACCCGGTTTACCACCTGTACTTTGGAGAAGACCAATAGTTTCTACACCGGTATTGGCCACTAGGCCTAGGGAGCCACTCTGTTTCCCAGACAGTGGTTTTTGCCCCAAAATATCTGGCAGTGGTGATACGAAATTAAGGTAATTTTTGTCTGCCTGTTTTCTACTTCCTTTTCTCAAGATCAATTTTGGCACCTTTTTATGAAGCTCTTCTACGCCCGTGCCAACTAGACCACCACTGGAAGACACAATAGGAATATCAACTGCATAATTTGGCATGGCCACATTACTTGTAACTTGAGATTCAGTTACTTTGCTGCTACACTTATTTCCTTTGTTTTCAGTGGATGTACTTTGTTTTTTACTTTTTCTCCTTGAGGAACTTGTATTTCCCTGAGACAACGCAGCCAAGCTACCCACGTTATTAGATGATCCGGGCTCCATTCCAGCCCCTGCTTTACCTATGGCTTCACCACATGTTCTTCTGTGCTTCAACAGTCTATCAGTCCTTGAAAAATACTGCTGACAAGTGTCACATTTGTATGGCTTTTCTCCGCTATGTGTCCTCTTGTGTCTTTCCATGTGGTATTTCTGGATGAACTTCATACTACACTGGTCACATCCAAAAGGCTTCTCCCTACTGTGGATCTTCTCGTGTCTCTGCAGTAAGTACTTTTGGATAAAACCCATGCTGCACTGGCTGCACTGGAAAGGCCTCTCTCCGGTGTGAATGAGCACATGCCTGCGCAAGTGATAGGAGCTCCTGAAGGCAGCATTGCAGTGTTCGCAGACGTGAGGTTTCTGACTGGGGGACGCGATGGCACCTTCTGCATCTCCCACCAGGGGGGGTTTGGATGAAGCGCTTGGCTTCCGCTTGGCTTTGATTCCCTGAGATTCTGGCTTTGGCCTCTTTGCCTTCTTGACCTGGGCATCGTGCTTTGGCTCTCCCGAGCTCCCAGGGGCGCCCTCGCCTCTGCCACTCAGTAACAGGTCTCGGTGGGGATGCTGGTGCAGGTGGTGAAGAAGGCTGAGGTCCTGAATCACACTCTGGCCGGTTCCTTCCCCACTGCTGCTCCCCAGGCCAGAAGGTCTCTCTTCCCCCACTCCCCCAAAGAGTCCCCCATAGTGGTGATGGTGCTGCGGTGGCTGCTGCTCCTCCTCCTCCTGCTCGCTGGGTTTCTCTTGCTTGATGCTCACTAGGGACTGCAGAAAGCCCCAGGGGCTCCTCTGCGAAGAGGGCGCAGAAGGGAATGCCCCCGCCGGCTCCTTCTTGAAAGTCATGTCCTGAGGGGGAGGAGGTGCCGGGGGATCGGCCGCCGCCGTGGAGGAAGCGGCGGCGGAGACCGGAGGTAACACGCACTGCGGGGTGTGCTGGGCCGGCGGGGGGGGCGCGGCCGCCCGGGTGAAGCTGGTGACCGGGGGCAGGCGGTGGTTGAACATAACCATGCCGGGGGGGAAAGTGGGCTCCATGGCCGCCGCCCTCTTGCTGTTGCTGCCGCCGCCGCCGCCGAGGAAGCCGCTCCCCAGTTTCATCCCCCGGGAAGGCGGGCCGGAGAGGAGGCGCGGCCCAGAGGGGCTGCGGGACCCGCCGCCCTCCCGCCCGCCGGACACCGCTCTGCTGCCTCGCTGGCGGGCGCTCGCTCAGCGGCCGGTCCCCGCGGCGGCCCGGCAGCCGCCGCCCGGGCGCATCGCCGCCACCCCCACCCGCGCCGACGGGCGGCCCCCGGCCCGGGCTGCACTTACGGCTCCCGCCGCCGCCTCCAGTTAAAAATAACGCCGCGTCCGCTCCACAATGGAATTAGCAGCCCCTGCGCCCCGCACTGCACATGCGCGGCGCGCGGCACGCTGGGTACGGCCCAGCCGGCCCGGCAGCCGGCGGCGGGGAGCGCGCAGGCGCGACGGGCCCGCGCCCGGTCGCCGCCGCGCTCGCGTGGGGCTGGGGGCGGCGGTGCCACGCTGGGGGAGCGCAGCCGCGGCGGGACCGGGCCGCGGCTGCCCGCGCCGCCGCCCGCCCGGCACCGCCCGCCGGCCCTGCCCCGCCGCCCGGCGAAGGGCGGGGGCGCCGGGCGCCGTCTAGGATGGGAAGGGAGACCGTGATGAGCGGCGAGCGAGAGACTTGCCGCCGCGTTACGGAGAACAGAGCAAGCGACGTCCCTCCTGCCACCGCATAGGGTGGCAGGTGGCACGGGGAGCGGGACCGGCGCCTCCGGAGCGGCGGCGCGTACGGCCGGCAGCCCCGTGCCGTGCGGGGACAGCCGCCTCTCGGGAGCCTCACAGCTGCGGCCTCGCACGTGCTCGCGGCAGCGCTCCGCCAGAGCGCACGCAACACCTGCAGTGTGCAGCGGCTGTTTGCTTCGCGTAAACATTTACTCATCAAAAACACCACAGATGCTGAAATTAACATTTTTAAGGAAGTCAGACGGTAGTGTGTTTGTTGCTACTTTTACCTCGAAACAAGGACGTGAGTTAAATTCAACGCCACTGAGTTACTGAAGCTGCCCCCAGAAGCTAGATGCTACCGCTAAGAACAGATACTTTGATCTATCAATCAGGTGCATTTTACACGCAGCTTCCACACATTCCGTTGGAAATCCTCACCACCTACCAACTGGGATGTGCATCTGTGTGACTCGGCCCCTTCCCAGCCGAGAACACAGGGCTGGCACATGAATCACATGCCCGGCTAGCTGGGACCCTTCATTACCAGCAGCCTCACGGAATAGCTGCCAACCCCGAGTACTGGGCTCTGCCCCGCTGTTACGACAAAACCCACAGTGCTAAGAATGCTCGTTGCTTTAGTTGCACGTACGGAAATAAGTCATCCTTATAACGGAAGCGAGATAAAAGCCTTCTTGTTTTGAAAGAGCCTGTTTCTGTGGTGAAAGCAATTAGGAGATCTTTTTCATCGTTTTTTCTAATAGCGTCATGCCCCCTTGGCTGCTAAGAAAATCTGAATAGAATTCTGCTTAATTTCCAACTACTGACTTTGAAAGCCTTTTCTGTTTCTATAGGGTTTTACTCCTCAGTTCCAAATTCTATTAAAATGTAAACTGCAGAGGTACCTTAGCTTAAAAACTTGGAACTGAATATATTAACACTTAATTTTTGTCATCAACATAATGCCAGTAATGCAACAAGGTGGCTAAATTCCTTATGATTTTTATGCCTTACCTGTCATGAATACTTCCTGTTACAACAGTTCAACATGTAAAGATGAGTACTTTCCGTAGGATTCACGGGTGGAAACCCCTGGGTCAGATATTAAAATCTTTAAAATACCTAACTGATGTTAAAAATGCCATGTGGTACAATTTCTATACCCGATAGAATTTTGAAGTCAAGTAAATAAAACTCATTCCTGTTATAATTTAAACAGTTCCTTTGAAGTAACATGCAAGCTAACAGTTAATTTTAAAATGTAAATCAAACAATGAAAGTTTAGGACTGTCAGGTTTAGCTAAGTGTTAAAAGAAAGCCCAGGAATTCAAAAAACTTAGAGCAGCAGTAAAATATTAGTCAATGCCTATGAGAAATGAGTCTGTCCCTTTATTCAGGGTGTCTGTGTTTAATGGTAAGCTGGGATGCATATAAGCTAGTCCAAGCATGAAGGGCAGTAGGACACTCATATGGAAAGCCAACTTTGTCCCTCAGTTATCAAGATAAGAAACCTGTCATTTCTCTCATTCACTCTGTCAGCCTTGAGATACTCCAAGCAGACTTACCTCTGTGTTGTACACCCCATATATCAGGAAGATGAAGAGACCCTGTAAAATAAAATGGAGGGAAAAAGCTGTTAACTCTAATCATTTCAGCAGTAGAAATACCTGAAATAAACTTTCCTGGGAACAGACAAAAGAAGACACACTTCATCAAGGTCAATTTATTTTTCTATTTTTCAACATTATAAGCTGTACCTTGAGCATTTATTTGATAACGTGGGAGTGCATCACCTACAGCATTTGATATTCAACTGTTCGGCAATGGAAAACTTTAGCAGCAAAGGACAGAAAACATTAATTAGGAAAAAAATATATTATATTTGAATGGTCTTCTGAACAAAACCACAAAATAAAAAGCAAACACATCTACTTCTGTTTTTCCTAACTTCAGTTTATAAAAAGAAATATACGTAGTACCAAATTCTACACTGAAAATGTATCCTTGCATATATATATTAACACATACATACACCTCAATTGTTTTAGAAATTTAAATAAGAAGAAAGATATATGAGAACAAAAATAATACAACCAAGCAAATAGTATACAGGATTTATCAAAACTCCCTTAACAACTTGCTTCAAATTGGTCTACTATTAGATAAAGCAAGATAGAAGCTAAGAGAACACTCACTTCAGGGAGTTTCTCCGAACATTTTCACATTATTGAACACTGTGTTTCCAGGATCTAAGTTAACAGTGCGACATATTACTGATTCTTGCAATCTGCAGGCAGAAACCTGAAAAATACAGGCAAATTACCAGGAAAAAGAATAGAAAATGCAAATGAAATGTAAAAGTTTTCTAAGAACATGCTTGAGTTTCACCACGTGCTTATAACTGATTTTTTTAAGTGTATTTGTAAATCAACCCTATCCTGTAATGTTAATATTTAAACTGGCCACTTGAATGTGTTTAGAAAAAAACCTTTCATTCCAGACAGAAAATATTTTCTGAAAATAAACTACATTTGAGTAAGAAGAAAATTACAACTTTTTAATCCAACATGTAAATTACTTGAAGATAGCTGGATTAATTCTGTATTTTCTCATCAGCAAGATTGCTATATGTCATCAGGCAGGGAATAATTAAAAAAAAAATATCATTCATATATAATATTTCCATGGATTACCCAATGCCAGCAGAAAATCCCTGGGAGAGATAGTGGGTTTGCTTCATTTCTTTTGTTTAGTTTTTAAAACAAAACAAAAGCAATACTTCCTTTCAGTTACTTACAGACTACGTCAATGACCTCAGCAATAAGAAGAGATTGAAAGAACAGACAGCTGCATTTTTGAGTGTGCCTTCATATTAAATAAACCACAACTATATGCTGCATATTTACAAACAGAACAACCAGAATCCAGATACTTGGCAACTCAGATACTCACGTATGCAAAATTACGTCTGAAATAAAGTCCCATTTATTTCTATCTAGTTAGTGGATCCTTCTGAGTCCTTTCACAGTATCGTCTGGAATCTGCATATTTGTTTAAAAGAAACAAAACAAAACCAAACCAACCACAGATTGGAAACTTTCTCTAAAGTCAAATCTGTTTTATCTGCCATAGAAGTAAATATTGAACTTATAGGAAGTAAGATTAGCACATCATAATTGCATCAAACACAGGCAACTGGCAGCTGTTTAATCAAGTTTTTCACCATCCAGTAATATAAGCAGCATCACAGGTATTTTCTAACTGACAGTTTTGCAAAGAATCATTGTAAACAAAGTCTCTTAGTACAAAGCTTTTGAGGAATCATTAAGGTTTTGATAGTCCTGAGAGCTGTCAGTGACAGCTTTAAATGTTAATGCTAACAATACAAATGTAAATAGTGAAAGAATACATAACTAACATAAGCATTTTTTAATGTATGAATCCATTCAGAGCTTGCTCTATACACACACCAAAAGAATTAAAAAGAGCAAATGTAAATGTGTACACCTTTACTTTCTCCTGTCTCCATTTCAGGTTTGTGGGATTTTAGGGATTTCATTCCCAGGCAAGAGGCTGGAATGGGTAGATGCCACAGGATGAGGCAGAGAATAAACAGTTGTTGTTAATCAAGTTAAAAAAAAAAATACAATCCCTTTCTGAAGTTGCTCTCAGTTGAGAGAGTAAAATCACAGGATGCTTGTTATTCAGGTACTTTCAGGGCTGAAAATTCTTGCCAAAAGTGGCACTCTAAACATTTTTGCCATGATAAAAAGATTTGTAAAAACCAAAACATTCAAGCATTATACCACACTGGAATACTTTCATTCTAATCTAGAAATGAACAAATAATGTTTTCAATTGCTTCTCAGTCTCTTCTGAAATCTGGGAATCTCATATCATCACAGGTAAACAAACCAGTTGGCTACTTAGTTTTGGATATTTGGCCATCTTACAAAAAAATCCGGAAACAAATTATTAAAGAGTCCATATCTTAAATTTGCATACCAAGATTTTGCTGTTCTTGAGCTTGATAACAGCTCATTTAAATATTTAACTGTTAGAGATATGCAGTGCTGTGGACATTCTTACCTTGATTCTTCTGGTAGACATCTTGGGAGTTTTTCTTGTTTTATCATTGGAGGTGGCAGAGGGCAGGGAGGGAGTTCCTTTACCATCAATAAATTCTGCTAGTAGAATCAGCCCAACAAGGATCTTACTTAGTACTTCCAATGAGTTATGAAGTCTTGACACCCATAACTGATAATGAGGGGTAATTTTCCACATAACACTGTCATCAACAATTAACTGTACAGGATAGTTTGTGGTCTGTCTGAGATCAAAATAAAGACATAAAGATCCTCAGGTGGTTTGGAATGTTAAAACGGCACGGTCATGGTCTTACATAATTGATAGTTCAGTTTCTTTAACTCCTTAATTGCAATAATAAGAGGTTCTCTGTTTCTTCAGTGGGCTGTGGTGTTACCTACTGTATGGTTCTGAGCAGCCACCTCAACTCTTCAGTTGCTGAGGCTGATCAGATATTCTTTGGCTTCTGGGAATTGTCTTGTTATCAAGTTAGTAATGAGCTGTTTATTATACCTGTCGGTATTAAAAACCAAAAATCCTTCATTAAGAAGCATAGGAGGCACAGATGTATTTTTTTCTTTGTGTTCTTATAGCATATATGAACATGCAGAGGAACAGTAACCACATTATACTAAGTGGCACATAAAGACAGAATAAAGCCATCTATGTCTTGAAAAGGCTAAAGACAAAAAAATTGCCCACATGTAGAGAAAGGAGAATATACAAGCACACCTGTTACTTTTCAAGTCTCATCAAGAAGGAGGACATGTTCTTGATAGATGTCAACTACAAGTTAAAAAGCTTTGGCTGAGATACAGTCCTGCCTTTGGCAGCCTGAGGAACAGAACTGCTGCGTGCTTAATTACACTTCTATTTGTCATGCTGTGCAGGGTATAAACGGATTGCTTAGCTTTTAAATTTGGCAGTCTTAACAGAATTGTCCTTGCTATCTTGAATAAATCAGCCTATGGACAGTTCTAATCTTCAACAAGTTTGTCAGGATCTGTTCCAGTTTGGGTGGTACCACTGAAAGTTGACACTCTTATCAGAAGTTCATTCTGCTTTAGGACAACAGAAACCTGCATGGCAGTTCTTTTATCAGAAGTTTCTTTCCACGATTTAGCATTTGTCTCTCAATCTGTTATTACTGGACATTTCCTGAAAGCTTCCTTTTATAGACAGCATATTTCATTCAAGATTGCAATTACAATAAATTACAATCATCTTTGGTGTGGTGGAGAATGTTACACCGGTACTTTTAGTATTTTGAATTTCAGCCCTTTTTCAACATACCTATTTTTGAAGTAGGTGGAATTACTTCATCCCTCTCTTGTTAATTTTTAAGCCTTTGATCTTTCATTTGTTTGACATAACTAAAAAGGATTTTTAAGAATTCTCAACTACCAAAATCCTTACTGGAATACTGCAAAAGGTCAATTAAATAAAACCATATTAGCAAAACATGCATGTAAATGCTACATAGAAGTATGTAGAAGAATTAATAACAATGACATACATTCTTAGTAAATTAATATACAATAAAAACAATTCAATATTTGAAGGCATATCTCTAGCATGAACTTAAAACTTTCCAAAACTGCAAAAGTTTACGTTGTGAGAAATTTTCTGCTACACAGGAAGGAGAAAGTTAGTAGATCATATGCAGCTGGACTGAACTAACCCTGCTTACTTTTTCATAAATTAAAAAATAACTGTATTGCAGCAATGGAAACTGTAGATTGCAAATAGAACTCATTTTTTACTCACATAAGCAGTCTCCCTGTAATCCTAAACAAATTTGCAATAACCTTTGCAAGGATAGGTTAGGTGTTTACTGTTTGTTTGAAACCCAGACCAGTGCTAACATTTCTAAGCCTTAGGAGACTTCTGTCATACAACATTGAATGCAAAGGATACCAAATTCCAAAATTATAGGATTTTTCTATCATAGATGAAGAAATTAGAAATGCTTAATTCAACAGTTACCAAGTTTGACATTTAAAACAGTACTGTTACGAAACTTTGAACTCACGGTTCCACAAGCAACTTCTTCAGCTCTTGTAGTTATCACTTTAATTGGTACTTGCAGACATAGCAAGCAAGAGCTGATAACATGACTTTGATTCAGATTTTCTGTCTAAAAAATCTAGTAGAAGTCAAAATAAAGAAAGAACAAGCAAAAAGTTTGTAATACTGCCAAAGTAACAGATCCTCAGAAATTTTGCACCAATAAACTGCAAAATAGCAAAGGCTACCTACCCTATAAAACTTTCTCTGGTGTGTCCTGGTAGAGTAATTCATCATTGCTTCAGTTGCATACAGAACAAAACAATACTTCCTCAGTTCAGAGCCACGTTATAAAGATACTTCCATTAATAGCAGATGAAGTGGAGACGGGTAGGTAGAGTATCACTCTGGATTCCACAACAAGAACCTCTGCAAGAAATTAAGTACACAAACAGTCCTTCAGGCATTGTTCTGTACCCACTGACACAAAGACAACTGTGTCCCATCATGAAAATGGTATCATCTGAGTTGATCTTTTATCCATAGAAATTCTGACGATGCAAAAAGTGACTACGCCTTCTGAAAAACTAGTTCAACTGCTTTTAAGGAAAGGAGCAGAAACAGTTGAAAACTCTGATTTTAGACAAGTGTCTTACTATCATATTTCTTAGAGCTTAAGGACAAAAAACCACCTCACTGTGGTTACCAGGGATGTTATAGCATCTTCTCAGAAACACGTGTTGCTAAGGAGCCACATAGGAAATTTTAGATTAAGTTTATATATATAAATAGGCAGTTGAATTACTATGATCTAGTATATCAAAAGAGTGGCTCAGATTCTGCACAGCCTTAGTAAATTAGCATTCCATGTTGCCAAATGTAAGCCTACCCTGAAGTTTGTTTTAGATAAAGTCAGCAATAACCTCTCCGCACAAAGGTATGTTTAGAATGATAGGAAATTTTCATGTTTAAAAAAAAGGTTGGGAGGGCTTATAGAGGTCATGTGTCCAACTCTGCTTAAGTAAGGATAGACTGTTTGAGTGTCAGAATAAGCTATCATATGGCAGATAGTCTGATGTGATTTAAGTATGTCATCTGACAGGGATTTTTGACCACTTTAACAAGATCCTACTGGGACACTTAGATAAACGTGTCATGATCTACTTTTTGAGGTGATCAAGGGTCCTTTTTTCCACCTGTCTTGAAAGAGGACAAACAGACCTTTGCAGTAAGTCTATAAGCATTAGTCTGGGCTATAGGATTCTTCTTTTTTTTGAATATGTGTTTATCATACTATAAACAGTCTTCCTGTTTCTTCTTGTCAGAGCCATGCTTTACAAATCAACATATTCTTTCATAGCATACTGACTCCATGCATATCCTAGACATAAAGCCAGGTGGGGGTTTTTTTCTGATCAAATTAATTACCATCATCACCATATACCATATAAAGCACACCCTCATCATATAAAGATAAATACAACTCCAGCCACAGAGAGATAAAGGAAACTGCCACACTTTTTTTTCAGTACTGTGTTGTTCACACACATACAAAGTGATTTGATCTTGCTATGCCATTGCATGATTCCACCACTGTACAAAATATGTCTATTTCACATGAATTGCACATCTCATTCTACCTGCTTACTTTTATCAGCTTATAACTTCTTCCAGCTACCGTCTATTTCTCATGCTCCAAGTACTTTTATTAAGCTAGGGAACAGGCAGGAAATGGATTGTATTTCACCCAAAGAATTAATCCATGCTCTTTAAAACAATAACGTCTCTTTAAAACCTTTTGTATTGAAAAAAAGAATGCATTACATTGTCTTTCTAAAGGTTGGTCTTCTCCACCCAAAACAAGTTACACATAAAAATAAGCACAAAATCTATTTATAATATATGTAGTGTAAACATTTGTTGATTCACACCACATCAAGCTAAATGCTGCATTCCTTATATTTACTAGCATCTCACAATGTGACTGGCCAATTTAGTCTAGACCATTCACAGGCATTATGATGTTGTGAATGTGGTTAGAGGGGAGAAAAAACACCTTCTTTTAGGAAATGAAACATTTAGAAATACAATGGTGCAGATTATAGTGTAAAAATCACTGTCAAATTTCTGTGAGAAAGCTAGAATACAGTCAAAGCATAATGCCGATCTTATCGTCATTTGCAACTTTGCATGTGCAAGTATTTTTCCACCTTATATACACAGATACATGTGTTGCAAAAAGATCCTGAGGGACTTACCGCTTCTCTGTATCTCTGCAGCCCAGAAAAACTTCAGTGAACTACAGTGAATGCAGTATCCTCTTTCCTAAATTTCTTTTCTTGGGCTCCTTAGAAATGATAACCCCATAAATCCTCAGCCAGTGGCTAAAAACCCTTTGCATGTTGCCCATTCAAACCAACAGGATCTGTTCCACACATCTGAAAGCACTTAGAACAGCTGCTCAGCGTCTATACTAAGCATTCTTATTTTACTGTAAAAAAAACCCCTGTACAATAATGACTGATGATAAATGTTGGATTAGTTTTTTAAGCTATAACTGTAGATAGAATCCATATAGCTTAAAATATTCTTTCAAGAAGTCAAGATACACATACACTTTCACACATTCTAAGTGGAGTGTTATTCAACCTAATGTCATTACTAGCCAAAAAAAAAGGCCTCACTCTATCAAATTCTCCCCAGTGAGATGAATTCATGACAGACACTATTTCCTGTAGAGCTAATCTTCACACAACAAACACCCAAGCAAGTATATTGAAACGTCATTTGGCTTTTTTGGGAGTTGTTAAACACCTCAGAAAAGCTTATTTTAAATGGTAGATTTTAAAGGGATGAGCATATTGAAACAAATTATTTACATCTAAAACTAACCCTCATTTTCAAGATTCTTTTGGATAAAACTAGTCTGAAAATTCAATGCAAGTTCACACATCAAAGGCTGGACTTGATAATCTTAAAGGTCTCTTCCATCCAAAACAATTGTATGATTCTATGATTCTTGTTTTAAGTCAGTCAGTTAAGAAAAATCAATCGGTAGCATTCTTTTCACATCAGATTTAACACTTGGAAATGTCTAGTTACTCTGGAGAACCTGCAGACAGGAACAATGCAATGCTGAATGGAAGAGGGGATTTAATATTCTAATCTAATAGCAAAGTTTTTTTCATATATTCCTCCAAATATTTTACATTTTTCTTCTAGGCGGTATTTTTCACCACTAAAGGATAAATTGCATAAAGTTTTAATTCAAAGAGACATATTCTACTAGCAATAAACCACGCCAAGGTGTGCATTACTAGACTCATTGGCAAGCCTTTTGAGTGATTGAAGGCACTGGGTCTTCAGCCTCTTTCTTTGCAGTGTACCCAGGACACGCACCAATGGCCTACAAATATCCATCTTCACATGGCTTATTACGACTACATATTAATCGGCGTGGCAGTATTAGCCATTCCCCTACAGCTAGAGAGTAGAAAAACAAACAAAGAATTTGCTTACAATTAAAAGACCTGAGTGTCTTTAGGATCTTGGGAAAAACACCATTTTCTGTTCAAAGAAGCAATATCTTCAGAGTTGCAATCAGCATTTAATTTTGCTAACACAAGCAACTTCAGATGCAATATCGTGATTCTGTACTAAAAGGTGCTCATAAACACAGCACTGGGGCAAAGCAATCCTACAGAGCATCTAAAAAAGGACAAGAAAAACAAATTACATAAATCAGTCTTATCACAAAATAAAATATGTTGAGGTTCCAGTGCCTCAAGAGCACTGGACAAACTACCACATTTACTAGCTACATCTACTTTCTCAATTTACAAAGCAGAGTAATCCAAACAAAAAGATGGCTGAAATTAAGAGGGCATAATTCTTAGCCTGTATAAACTCATTCATCAATATGTGCAAACTCCTGTAGACAACACAGTGTTTTGCGTGAGTCTTCTTCATATGTTTGAAAACATTCTCCAGTATCCCTTGTAATGGATTGTTGCCTTACCTCACACTCCTATGCACAATATGCAAGTCTTAATTGTATTCATGACATGAAACATTTTCTTTGGCTGATGGACTGAAAACAAGAACCCTGACTTACATGATTACTCCCTTAAAAATAATTTGGTGTTTAGCTCATTATAAAGCACGTGTGAGAGCTACAGTGCATCCATTCTGCAACTTCAGGGTTCCTATAGAATCCTGCATGATTTGTTTATGATGTGGTGATGATTGACTGTCAGTTACTAATAAATGGTAAATAAAAAAGTAACCCGTGATATTAAAGTACTATATTAGCTACATTGTGATTAAATTACAGTAACACCACCAGCTATAAACCTTTATAGAATCTCCTCAGCCATGCAGTAATTCTCCTAACTATACTATTATGTAGAGCACAAATATTTCTTTGTAAGTCCGAAGCAATACATCAGAGAAGCCTTTACTGCTAAAGCTAGATTGAGAGTAAATGCATCTTGGGTTGCTATGAATAAAGCTCTAGCTTCTCATTACTTTATGACAAGACACAGAAATTCACTTTACTTTTCATTTAAGCTTTTCTGCTCCAGTTTATAGATGTATGCCTTCACGCTTTTATTCCCTTCTCGCTTCAGCCGTACGTAATAAATGATTATAAATTTTCACATTTGACCACCTCTCTGCTAGTCTCATGCTTAATGCACAAAGTTAGGAAGCTGCAGGTAAAAATTTCACAAACACTTTTATTTATGATGTTGTCCTTGGTAACGGAAATTTCAATGTACTGAAATGAAAAGTATGATTAAAGGGATACGACGTCCTGACAAGGATAGTAGAGGGCAGCCTTCTATTTCCCACTGAAAATATATAATACTTTTCTGACATCAATTTCATAGAGAATAGACATGGGCTAGTCATGAAAAAAAGACACAAACATGTTTCTAACTTCAGTCTTGTTTTGCTGTCTTAAATGAAACTTATTCTAGAAATATTTTGTCCAAGTTACATAGCTTTCAAGTTAAAGTCAGGCACATAGCTAATTTTGAATAAACAAGGCACTGTGCAGTAAAAAAGGATATTACAGATAATCTGCAAAATTTAAGAAATGAAGTTCACCCCTTCCACTGTTAAGAGAGATATTCTTTTCTCATTTCCTCTTGTCACTTTTCCTATCATTTTGCCACTACAGTAGGATTTATTGCTTGGAGCTTTTGTCTGCTTTTGATTCTAAATTCATTTTAACTAACTTATATTGTCCTATGCAGCTGAAAAGTTGTGACATGCTTGAAGTATTTTAGAAGTAGCACCCTAATAATAACTCATTTATTTTTAAACCAACACATTTTGGTTTCTCTTTTAAGAAATAAAAATAAAAGTTTCAAATTTCCCTAAAGCATTAAGAACATTGGTCTTATTTACAGGTAAATGTGGAAATTGAAAGAGCATTAAGGTTATGTTACTAAAATTTAGCATTTCAGATTACATGAAAAATAAATTGATCTCAAACTTCAAAAGTGAATTCCACCTACTTAAGCAATTTTTTCAATAAATTACTTTGGTGTAGTATCTTGCCCTTACAAGTGGCACATATCTCTGGCAGGTGATATTACCAATTAAAATAACTTTAAAATAATGGTAATTAAAGAAAAAAAACCACCAAACACCTGCTCGAGTTTCCCATTCAGACAATATTCTATCCAATGTCCAATAGCATAGAGACAAATATAAAACATCTTTTTGAATTTCATGTTTATGAAAATAAGAATTAAGTACCACGATCCGGAGAATTAAATTATGTTAAAACCTATTTTTAAAAAGGATTCAGGAAAATAAAGCTTCTATGTTTAGGCTTTAAGGAAAAACAGACAAACCAACCTGTATAGAGAAAAGGGATAAATCAGGAGCCTGTTCATGAAACATTGAACTTTTCACCCCTAAATGAGCATTTCAAATCCTCGTTGGATTGATACAGAACTTGCTTTTATACGTTGGATGTTCAACAATATACACAAAGCTCTTAGTTTATAGTCACTATCAGATGTGTCTGGGACTTTGTTTTTGTTTTTTGTAACTAGCATTAACTGGTATAATTAGCAGAGAAAATGAGCAAACTATTCTTCAAATCTGGTAACTTTCATAGATGACTACCTTGAAGACACAACTGTGGCCAGTTACACCTTGTCTTTACAGTGTGTATTTGTTACACCTTGTCTTTAGCCGTATGATAGAAAGGAAAAAATCCTGATTATCATATTAGTATTTAAAAATTATGCTTATTAAACTCTTGAGGCATTGTTTCTCAAACAAGAGTTGAGGATTTATTATTTGCATTTTTACAAATGGATAAGCAATTTGTTGTGGTGCAGTCATTACATTAAGCCAAAAACCTCAGGGATGTACATTCAGAAGGATTTTCAGTCTGTACTTGTAAAATACCTTTCTCCCTAACAGGAGTTGCTGCAAATATTTTGTGACAGATTCCATTTGTTGACTGACTGTCACAGAACACTGAAAAATGCATTACGTCTTATACCACTTATTAAAAAAGACACCACAAATCATGACGAAAACAAAATTACTAGCAATTACAATTTGAATGTCTGTCTTAATCCATTTCAGTTTTGCTGTTACTCTGAGGCTTTACACCTTGCTATTATTTTCTCCTACCTTACCACACAATTACAACCTACTGTGGTCACGGAAATTATTCTTTTTTATGATCATTGCTATTATAATACCAGCAATCTACATTGCTGAGCGTTCTGTGAAGTGCCCTTACTGAGGTACACTCTATTCTAAATGCATTTTAATATTTGCAGTTTGAAATCTGACAACAGCAACGCGAAAGTTTTTAAAAAATCCTTAAGACATGTGGGATCAATTATGTGAAATAAAGCATGCAGTTTGGAAGTACCACAGGAGAGCTCACACTTGCTTTTTAACTTGCTAATGTCTCTGACCCCTCTGTAAAAAGCACTTTAATCAACATTCATATATTACTCTCTTTTTTTAAGCCTTACCATTTAACAGGCTGGAGAAATTGTTTAGCAATCAATTATACACATCAAGTTGATATGCTGCAGGACTGAGGGTCATTTCTGCTTACAGCTACAGCTGAAAGAGTTTGGGAAAGCCACACGGGGAGCAAACTAGCTTTTGCCTTTAAACTTGCAAGTCAACGGACAGCTTAATTAACCCAATAGAGAGGGTCTCTCCAACCTTTCTAAAGCTCTTGTAAGAGCACTGACAACTGTTCTTTTGGGCCTCAAGAGCATTTGCTTTATGCCTTGGAGCTCCGGCTGCACATACATACTGTGCCAATAAGAAATGTCACAATCAAGTGATATTAGATAAATCTGATTCTGATTGTGAGGCCTAATCCAGCTCTGAAACAATATCCTAAATCTGGACCTGGCTACTGATGTCTGGTATGAGATATGGGTCAGCGAACATAAGTGCTCTATTTGTAATCATAAAAAGAGAGATAATGCATAGGATGCTAAACTAGTGCTTTCCCTCCCCTTCACCTTATGGGGAAATTGATGGTCCATATTCTCCAGAAGGATAGGGAGAGGATCTGGCTGATTAGGAATCAGGGGTTTGCTCTGACTATGCACCTTTTAAAGAGATTTCTTTCCTCTCTTACCACCATTTTCAGAATGTGTGTAGTAAGAGTAAATTCCACTTTGTTAACTAAATTATTGTTTTTAGTGGGGGGAAGTGTGCCTCATTTCTTTAGTAATCAAAACCACTTCCCCAACTTATTTTAATTTAGGCAGCCCAGCATGGGTTCTCAGACAGCTCCAGCTACTCTTCTCGGGGTTTATACACAGGCCAACTTTTTAGCTTTTGGAGAACCTCCAGGATGTCACGTTCCTTGCAGAGGCTTCTTTGCTAGTCACTTACTAAGCTAGTGGGAAGAATCATAGCTTTGTAGCTTTCTCTGTCATTGTGTCGAACAAGAAACAGGAAACCTCATATAACAAGGGCTTTAGTTTTGCTAATATTAGTCCCATAGCATCTGACTAAACCAATTACACTCTGTGTTCAGGACTTTCTTGATAACCTCACCGTGCGTAGATAAAACAAAAAAAAAACCAAACAAAGGCCATTTTACTGACATCCTTATGTCAGTATGTAAAGTGGACAGTGCATGTACAAGACAAACTACATTTTTTAGGTGCATCCCACAAGTGCTGCAGAGTTACAAAATGTCCAGACGTCTCAAATTCCACCTAACAGATGTTGGAAGGTAGCTCTGCCCTAACATCTTTCTTTAAGTAAGGAAGTTCTGCAGTTTACAAGTTAAATACTGAAGGGTGTTTTAGTTTGGAAGAACTTACCATCTTTTTTGGTGGTTCTTAACCTGAATTGGACAATTATCTGAGTTATTACAGATGTATTGATCTGACTTCAACCTGAAGTTACAGAGGTTTTGTAAGACTGCAATAAAGCTTTCTTTGCATTAACCAGCCAAGCACATAAACATTTTAATGAACTGTTTTTACATGGTCCATTGAGTAGCTCCTAGTCTCCTGTAACACAAATCACTTCTCTGTCACACTCGGCTGTCTCATACAGGCCTTTCTTCTCAGTGTATGAAATGCAAATTGAATAGCACTTTTATGGAAATTCAGCAAGTATTGTATTCCAGTCAGTATACCTCCCAATCATAAAACATATAAAGAAAATCTCCAAGCAATGAAATAGGACATGTAGAAAAGCAAGCTTCACTGTCATCACCAAGCAAACGGTTAGGGACCACTATAAAATAAGCCTCTTGGAGCTACCGCATTGCACCGCAAACATTTCAGACAATGAACTACAGTGTTGCCATGGAGTACTGGGGGAGCTAAATTATCATTAATCACAGAACAGACCATCTCCCAAACAGGTATTTCTTTTATACTGACCTAGAGGTTGAAATAAATTATTGAAATCAACATCAGTGTAGACCAAATCTCTTTGACATAATTAAATGCCGTTAATGACAAGCATTTTAGTGTATTCTAGTCAACTTTTAAAAAGCAACATGAAGACCATAAAATATTTACTGTTATGTTTTCAAATAGACTTTATGACACGTTATGTATTTTTGAGAGTAAAGATTGGTTCTAACCCACGGTTTAATAATGAATGCAAATTATAAATTAATATTTAACAAACCATATCACGTTTTATGTCTTAACATATCCTCTGCCATTACTGTGACTGGATGAGAAATGGGTCTGTGATGTATTGTCCTGCTGCCTCAAGCCCTGGTGTTTTCACCTTGATATGGCCTTTAAAAGAAATTAATTGGTTAACATTTAAGGCCTTTGTGTAAGAGCCAACACAACGAGCCAGGCACTAATCAGATAATATGTATTTTTAAAATAATTTATTTGGCCAATTGTTCCATGGAAAAATGTTTGGAAATGTTTATTTCCAAACTGAGTTTAGGATTAAGTGGTACTAATGGTACCATAAAGATGTTATATAGTGTTAATATAACCTGGGTATTAAAAACATAATGAATTTGCTATTTATGAACCATTAAGTTTTACCTCAACCCTAGAATAAACTTCCTATCATTACAGATATATTAATAACTTTTCTGTCGTCTTTCATTTTCTTTATCCTTATTCCCTTCTTTGCTTTTCTCTACACGGTCACAGAGTCATATTTTTTATCTTTGTGGGATGAATTAAAATACATTTTCAAAAGCAATATTTTACTTTGTTCTGGACAATATTTTTTAGTATTTTGTTTGCTGAAGTGACTATACAGACTACTACCACAGAAAGACAATTATCTTCTAATACTATATGTATCCCCATTAACTTTACTTTGATGTCACAGATAAAGTGTAAAGAAAAAGACTTCTCAGCTTCATGATTTTGGTTGAAGTGGTCTAATTCAGACTTCTTGTTCAGAGAACACACTACACGGAGCTTAAACTGAAGTATCACTATTATGTTCTTTGGGAGTTTCACTAAATTCTCCAGCAAGTTTTAAGGATGGAAATAATAAATCTCATGTCTGCCAGTGCTTAGTTGAGCTGGCCACATAGATCACTGTCCTAGTTTTAATCGTCCGGGAGTCAGACTTACTTACATTAAGTTATAACAAGAACTTGGCCAGTAATGTTTTATATTTATATAAGATTCTAAATATCTAAAGATTAGTAAAAACAAATAAAAAGAATCCGATACTTGTCCTCTATTACAACACTGATGGGCCCAAATAAGATGTTTAAAGAAGAAAGCATCAGATATTTAACAGAAAATACAACATAAATTTTAAGAACGGAAAGAGGAAAATGGACCAGGAAGGATGAGATTCAAAAGGACAATATGACTAAAGGACAGTGAGAAAAAATGAAATTATAACCCTTAGGTAAGGAAGACATTAGAGGAAAAAATTAAAAATAAGAATGAGTTGGTTAAATGGCAAGAGAAGTCATACAATAGCAATCCTTACTCTGTACTCCTAGACTGCCTCGTTTCCATTCGGACTTCACAATGGCAGGAGAAAGGAAAAACAAGCATACCACAGTAGGATCAAGTACTATCTGAGCTGCTCTATTTCTATGTCCTTGCTTATACCAAGTTTTGCAATTGTGCAATGACTGATCCCAAGCTAACCATAGTACAGTAAAGATAAAAGAAAAAGGTGAGAAGGACATCTGTGTGAGGGTTATTCAGTGTTTACCCTTGTTTTCATTTAGAAAAGCTACCATTCTCATGACACACTGCAGTTCTGTACTGATCTCTTCACATGCAAACAAAAGCCAAAGCTGAACCTGGATAACAGACTGGTTTCACTCAGTAAAACAACATTTCAATTCCCTAAAGTATTATTCATGACCCAGGATGCTTTTGTTCTAGACCTAAATACAAGATGACAATCTTGTTTCTCTTTGCCACATTTTTTCGTTTCCATACTGAAACTCAGACTCCTCTCAAACACTTCACATCAGTGTCTTTTTCATGTATTGACTGACCAGTTAATGCAGGTGAGGTAAAGCATTATACTCAAGAAAGGAAGAATTTAAAAAGCCAAGCAGCACTTCAGACTACAATGTAAGAACTAACAGAACTTGTGGTTAACTGTCCATCTTCTTGAAGTGCAAGCATGTAGTATTAAGCCTGATATGCTTTTCAACTGCAACTAAAATGGTTATTATTTTTTTGAATCATCCTAGCTTTACTCCAAGGACAACAATCTCAGCTCTAGAGAAAGATTTCCAGGGGAGATGCATGGATTTGCCTGCACTGTCACCATCTTTTCTCAAAATTCTCAACAAGCAGCTCCCACTGAATACCTTAATGTTCCTTCTGGCTGGGCCTTACTCAATGCCCACTAAAGCCAATCAAAACAATTTCTAAGACTTTGGTAATGTTTTACGTGAGGCTTAGGGGTATCCAATGACTGTAAATCAGATAAGCAGTTTCATCAATTCTTCTCTCTCAGGCTCTCAAAAAGCACACAGTAAGTACATCCTAATGTACTACATAACAAGTCTGAGCATATTATGCATCACTGTGCGCTAAAGCCAAGATCATGGCAGTCACTTCACCTGTGACACCATAAAATTTGAGTCAAGGTTCACACAAAGTAGCATTTACAATATTTTGTTTGTGTTCATATTACATCCATTCTGCCAAGTGTGTAGTTACAATCTCTGCTTTGAAAACTAGTAGTTCAATTTATGTCCAAAGAAGCAAAACTTAGGTATGTGAGGAAGCATTATTTAAACTGATAAGGGAGAATAATGGACAGTCATCAAAGAGTTGCTTCAGAAAGCAACAATGCTTTCAGCATTTGCCACCTGAAAACTTAGGAATGAAGAAAACAAAAACAATTCTGGGCTGAAGTATAGACAAAGAAGATAACCCTCCCATAGGAGCACAGCATGATAAGTAGCCACAGGGAGAATCACTGTGATCAGTCAGAAAGGCAGGAGAGTTATTAGCTTAGCCCTGAACCTCCTACTTAATGTGGGGCCAGTGGTGATAGTTAACAGACCCTGGCTAAGGTGACAAGCATTGGACCTGCTTGAGGAAATCCAATTGAGAAGCAGCCATGAGGAACAGCAAGCTAGAAACAGATGTTCCAGCTACCAGGATGTGCACACATTTAACCTGAATATGTAGAAAAAATATTATTTTCTATAGATAGTGATTTCATCTCCTTCTGCAGCTCAGGAACTGTCAGATCTCATTATCCACAGCTAAAGTGCTTCCTTCACATTTTGGAATAGAACTTGAATCCAAGCAGAGCTGTTTGAGTGATAGATGCTGAATGAGGAATTCAAGGCAGGAGATTGATATTCTGAAGATCATTTTAGTTTTCAAGCAAAACAAGGCTAAACTTATGGGAATACAAAAAGTTAAAATCTAACACTGTTAAGATAATTACAAACACCCATTTAACCCAGCATAAACCATCAGGACTGCTGGCTTTCAGCTGTCAATTCATATTAGCAACTAATGTTGATTACATGTACTTCTATCAATCAATGTGTAGACCACTACCAAAATGGGACAGGAACAGGTTTGTCAAAAGGAGCTAATTGCACTCAAAGGTAATTATGCCAAATACAACAAACAAAATGTCAAAGCCTTAAGCTAGTATTTTGTTCATCTCTGTGTTCCACAACATATAAAGCTGAGTACAGAAGTCTTATGGGATGTTAATATCATATATGCAATATATACTCTAGTGTACATTTTCTTTTGTAGTTCTATAAATCTTATTAACATTCACGAAAACTATATATGCACCTCCAGAGGAGAAAATGCCCCACTATGTTGGTTTTTAAAAGAAATTTACTATTCTCAGTATAACAGATGCCTGTTGCAGATTTCAAACACGTCCCGTTTTAGGGACACAAAACATCCCTAAATAATTACTGCTAAATTCATTTATGGTTCTACATTAAAAAGCAAACTAAATAAAATATGTGTAAGAGAAACTAAATCCATTGATTTAATTGCAAAAGCCTATCTCTGAACACATGAAGAACAGTAAAATGTCTTCACATACCGTTTTCTTCTATGCCTTTCTTAACTTCCATGCCTGTATAGCTTCAGGGGTTAGGAGTAGATTAAACTACTCTTTCAACCTCTTAATTTTATGTATTGAAAATAAGTTGAAGTAATATGACTTTATGTTCTCTTTTGCTGCAATTTTGAAAGCACAAAATCTCAGCAATTTCCAAGACAATAATAAAATATGAAGTTGCAGTCAGAAGATTTTTTTTTCAGTACGTCTAATTCAGGCAGAGTATGATAAATTACTGATACTTAAATAAAAACTAAAGATGTTTTCATTTGCCTTTCTCTATTTGAGTAATATCACAGCAAGGTAAAAATAACAGGGAGAGTAGTACATAAAATAAAAACTTCACTTCTAACAAAAACTAAAAGTTATCAACTTAGAATATATATAAATTCCACAGAGTGGTGTGAAATTTTTCTTCATTCTTAATCCTTTTGAGTTCTAAACTTTCCAAAATCGGGTGTTAATGATAGCTGGTGTTCCAGATTATAAGCACTTAGGGCTGACATAAAGTTGTAGACATGTTTATTAAATATAGCTTCATAGTACAATGCTTCTCATGAACCCAATGTAAACCTTTTTAAAAATACGCTGTCAACTTGTTTTCAACGAACAATAATTTGGGGAATATCTGGATAAAATTCACAGCTGTATACTATGAATTGCAGGGTTCAGTCCTCCATTTATTTATGGAATACTAAGCAGACATCCTAAAATTTTTAAAATACAAGATTTGAGAAAACATAAAAGCAAATGTATTACAGTCTTCAACAAAGATGTGCGATAAGAACCTCCACGAGCAAGAAAATTACCGATTAGGGAAAAGCACCAGAAATGAACACTTTGTGCTTGAAATCAAGTTTTCTTTTAGCAGGATAAGATATGAAAATGCAATAATATATCATTCACAGAATCACAGTGGTGGGCATTGGAAGGGAGATCATCCAGACCAGCCCCCATGCTAAAGCAGGTTCCCCTCAATCAAGGGGCACAGGAACACATCCAGACAGGTTTGGAAACCTCCTGAGAAGAAGTCTCTACAGCCCCCCGGGCAGCTTGTGCCAAGGCTCACTCTCCTTAACACCAAAGAAGTCTCTTCTTATGTTTAAGTGGAATGTCTGTGTTCCAGCTTGTGTCCAACATAACGCAGCTGGAAATCTGCAAATCTAATGGACAATTATCCAATGATGTCACTAAGGCTGCTAAGCTTTCCTCTGCCCTAGACTGAGATACGCATTTGAGTGAATTTTAACACTTCTGAACTGCTTTGCAAGCATGATTATAAACTCCAAGTGGCCAAATATCCCCACTGACAGGAGAGAAAACTAGCAGCAAAAAGAATTACCAAACACCATTCCTCCACAAACAGACCTCAAAATTGACTGGGACTACTTAAGTGCTAATTGGTGCACATACCTGGTTTTCATGTGTCCCAGTGATTGAGTTTACACAGCTATCAGATAACTTGCAGGTTACTTACAAAGTGCTGCTGTTTTCCCTTTGTCGTTGTCATGTTTTTTCTAGTTCTGTGTATGGCACTAGACTTGGGCTGCATTTTTTTTTCTTCACAGTTCCTTAAATAGAAAAGTTATATCCTAGTTCTCTATCGTTTTTTTTTTCTTTAGATATAGCTTATCTGGCTTCTAAGTTTCAAATGCTTCCTCAATTTCTATTTCAGTACTTCTGGCAGAAAGCTCAGTAAGAATCAGATAATTACGGTCTGACAAATAATCAACATCCATATGAAATCTCCGGCAGGATTGAAACAATAGAGTTTCATGAAAGATACAGAATAGTTATGTGTTGCTTTATTTGTTAGTCAGGTGAAAGTCACATACAACATACAAGGTATCAGAATAATATTTAATGCAGCAGGCAATGTTCTGAAAGAATCTGTTCTGGGGAAACAGAAGAGTAAAAATGTGGGGTTTTTTTCTTAATTGAGAAGATACATAAAAAAGAATCACAGAAAAAACTCAAAGACCCATGGCCATTCCACCTCACAATGACGAGCTACAATTAGTGGCTTACATACAACTTAATCTTGTTTGGCACTGAGAATAAATGTCACAGTATAGGCTGAAAAAAAGCCTACAATGCCCCCCAATACACAGATGTCACCACCTTTACTGCCTCTAACGCAACAGAAGTCAATATACATGGAAACAAGGAGAAAATGACTGTTAGCTCCAAATGTCCTCAGATTCCATGCTTCAGTCAGACTTCTGTTGTCATTTGTTGTCAAACCAGGCTAAGATGTCTTTTTTTTTTTCATCTCCACTCCAAATATAATTTCCTGATCTAATCTTGTTTATTACCAATGTGAACATCTTTGACCCTAAAAGGTATCCTAGCAACATTAGTGACCCAAACATTAATACTTAAAAAGACAATATGTCAGCTCACTGATGCAGATTCCTTTTTGCCCTCAGGTAATCACACTAAAAATCCTCCTGAAAGGTGAGGGTCTCATTCACAGAACCTTCTTTCCCTCAAATAAGAAAGTCGTTGTCTAAGATCAAAGCATCATAGTAACTTAGGAAATACACAAAATTAAACCTAAATGTCTGTCTTTTACATCAGAAAAAGAGGACAAGCCTACTTAATAAATAAATGAATGAATGAAATGAAATCTAGGTGATCTCCCATAAAGCCATTCTTAAATTGATGATCTGTTGGCTTGACATCTTTGGTGATCGTGTGTTTCGTGGACTATTAAACAGAAACAGAAATAAATTTTAAACCAAAATATTTTATATCTATATCTGAAATGCAGATGTCTTGCAACTGATTGGTGTGTTTAAAGCACAAAGTTGATTGACATATGCTTTCACTTAATGATGGTAATTACAAAGAATAACAACTCCAAACCACATCTGTTCAATGTAACAATCTTCTTGTGCTATGTAGATTACACTGAGAGCTGTCAGAAATGCCAATTTTACCACAACTCATGCATAAGCACATTTGTAAGACATGAAACAGATTAATAAGCATCAACACTTTTCTGTAAACACTTGTTGAAGAGAATAAAAGCTGTTAGCACTGAAGGAAATGATACAACAATGGATGCTTTCTCTATCAAGCTTGAAATAAGAAATCACAGGAAGGACAAAAGTGCAGGCTGGATCCCCAAAGAACAAGTTCCCCTGTAGCAGATCAAGATGTGGAAAGCCCAACCACTACACTTCATGTGAACAATATATAATCACATTATTTTAACATTCTGGAAAGTGTCATGCTTTCAGTGTAGCTATTTTTTATTGCACAACATTCAAATAAAAATTTAAGCTAAAACCTGTGAATGAAGAAAAATGAAGTAAGTAATAAAATGATGACGTTTTTTTATCATATCATAATAGTAGGTGCCTTTATTCAAAATTTGTTTAATATTCAAAGTCACGTTTTTCCTAGAGCAAAGGAGCACGGAATTATAGGCAGGCAGTCATAGGATCTGAGATGAGTGACTAGTGTAACGTGACTTTGCTCTTGGGTGACAGAAGATAGAGCTGCCATACAATGTAATTCCAGAATAAACAAATTGCACAACTTTAAAACAAACAAAAAAAATGTTCTTGGGTATGTTCCTCTCCACTATATATTTTTCAATGGCAATAAAGATTTTTGAATTGCTTTGAGAAGTTGTTTTCCACTGACATGATATAGTTGACTATATAATCTGTACATGCACATGTAACAGAAACTTAACAAATCTTCTTTTGGTTTTTAAGTATTTATTTTCCCAAATCATCAGAACCTATTCTTGTTTGTGGGCTGTCACAGCAGATAAACTGTATACTTAGTGGATCAGTCAGACATCATACACATCTAGCCAGACATAAGACCTTCTATGTACAATACTAGCTTTTAAATTTTACTTTAATTTGCCTCAGTTTGCTCCATGACTTACACCCAAAAATTTCATAAGAAGACCATTTACCACCTAGGTATTACAATCTACAAAACGTGCAGAAGGAGTAGTGTAATTATTTTCATGCTTTAGGCTTATTCAGTTTCCAGTAAACCGAATAAAAAAACTTTCAAACTAATAGGAGAGATCTTACAGAACATTAAGTTTCATAACCTGCAAACCATTTCATTTCTAGCCAATACTCCTCAAATCTAGGTTGGAATGGACCTCAATGATCATATGGGTAAATGGCAAGATCCAGCCTTTACTTTGCATAAAATCCTCCTACCTCCAGTTTTCTGTTCAAAGTGCATGATATGAATCCATGTACCTAGCTCCATATGTGACCATGCTGGAAATCCAAATTCCCCATAAGGAAATAAGGAAAATACTTTCAAAATTGTACTCAGAACTGCTAAAACTTGAATTTATCAATGTCTATAAAATCATCTACTGAGCGTTACACACACAAAAAGAGGCAGCTACCAGGATTTTCAACATAACATAGCATAGCTTCCATCCAGCCATTAGCAACAAAATTCACAATGGTTTATTATTTATTGCAACTGTCAAGCAGAACCAGCGATATCACTTCACCAGCAGGTTTACAAACTGTCACTGTGCAAGCCAGGGCTGAAAGTTCTTGACTAAGGAGCACACCTGCCCATCAGAAGCATTGTTTAACCCTCTCTTCAGGGTGTAGCACAGCATGCTTCCTACTGCAGTAGGAAAGGATTCTCTAGCGTAATATTCTTCATCACAAATGTATAAGCTTGCACAAATTTTCCTCAGAAACAGCTGCTTCTATGGTATCTTGGCATTTGTGTAAATGATTTGCAGAAATTCCACAGGGAAGGAGGTACTTTAAAGGCTGCCAGGGAGTGTGATAGGGCTCAAAGAAGAGTGAAGAGGCACAGCTGTGGCAGCTGAAAGCAGGATAAGCTGCCACCGATCTGTTTCTATGCTTATCACAACACCCATTAATCAATTCCAATCACAGCAGGCCCACCAACTAAACTATACTCCACCTCTCAAAAACTGACTACTCAGCCTTGTAATCCTCCTGAAAAATTGTTCATCTGAAAAAATGTCAGAGGAACAGTGTATTATGTACTTCATTTTTTAAAAAACCTCCATTATATTTGCATTTTTAAAAATCTTCTTAAAATAACCCCAGGCCTTTCTTCCTGAAACTCTTCAAAATTTACCTAACTTGATTTTTCAGTGTGGAATTTTGAATTAGAAGAAAGCATTTCCCTTCTGCTTTCTCTAAGTTGTGTCATGATGCTAACCTTAGCAAACTTAAGGTCAACAGTAGACCAATAGGTTTGTATCTTCAAGGCAACCTAGAATATAATTTTTTTCTCTTAACACTTCAAACAGGTCTCTAAATATAATTCTCATTATGTAAAAAAAAATAAATCTAGTAATACATTTAAAATGAAAGAATACAGAAATACACTGACTGCACTGATTTGCAGTAACTGAAACATGATTAAGTAGATTCTAGGTGACGGTAGACTTCATACTGTTTTTAATTTAAATTTTACTATTTCCCATTTGCATTCAAAGCTACATTGAATTTGAGTTTTAACATGAGCAAAGGGGCTGAAGGGACACCGCTGACCACTCTTAGTATATCTCATCAGCTCACCTGGATATGCAAATTCTTCAGGTTTTGAAGGAACATAGTCTAACTTGTTCACTACATAAATTGCAGTAATATACTTTCTCCAGAACAACGGAGTGGCAGTTCTGTCATTTGATTACTTCTGCACTAGTTTTATAGTCATTAGTTCTTTTTACAGTTACTGTGTGTTTGTTGACTTCAGGTCCATCCACACCAAAACAAAGTTGCCATTTCAGAGAATATAACATCAACAAAAGAAAAGCACAATGAAGGAAAATACTTCTACCCCTAAACACCTTTCCATAGATTTTAGAAGGTGCATCTGACTGAGATCTCTTCGAACAAGGAGTGGAAGTATCTGAATCCCTGGCCTCTGGTGCTCTCTGTTACATAGAATTCAGCCCAGTGTTGACAGGCCAGAAGCTTTAAGCTCAGTTAGGCATCAAAGAAAGCATTTCACCAGCAGCCTGGCTACTTAAAGCTACCACTTGGAAGGATTAAGTGCACTTTGTCTATCTCTTAGCAATATCAGTTTAAAGCTTGGAAGGTTTTCAGAATAACCAAACAGACTTAGAAGCTGGAATCCCTTTACTATCTAGTGTGTAAATATGCACCCAAAGAACATGGCAGGCTTTGGAAAATCTCCCAGTATAATACACCCCTTCAACAGCTTTCTTCTTTATGCAGCTGTCATCATTGAAGGATTGTATTGAACCTTTCCATAAAAAGCTGTGCATTTTAACAATGCTATAGGTTTACAAAAAGTAATGTCTGTTGTGACAATTGTGAAATTTTACTAATTACCAGAGAATGGCACAGGTATTTTCCAAAGAGAAACGCTTGCTTCAAAACATGCGTGTTTGCTGAGAGTTGCAGTTATTTACACAACATCAACAGTTTTCTAGTTGATATACAAGCAGAAGAAAAAGCCTGGAATAATTACTGTACAACAGCACATAGTATCAGAACAGCAAATTTATACTAGTCATTCAAGGAAGTAGTGGTCCATAATTACCACTTGCATTTTCTGAACTTTGGAATATTTCAATTATTGAATGGGATGGTGCCAACCATCTGAGTGTCGAGAGGCCTTTCATGCTAACCTAAATTCTTTTTTTTTTACCAAAATAAAATCCTGAGAGATCCTATGTGTTACTTGTTATCAGGTCAGATATTACCTGATAACATGTAACCTGGTAACAACACCTGACCTACTTTTATATTTATAATTTATTTTGACAAATAGGTGATTATGCTACATGCATTGGCATTGCAGAATGGACACAGTAAACACACTGGGGAAATTCTACATTTAGATTCAAATTATATAAGTGATATGTCATTTTTAACTACTTTTCCAGTCCTATGAAAAACTTGCTAAGTATGCCAACTGCTATTCATTACAACACACATTACTTTCCTAACTTTTGTCATCTTCCTCATACTGGACATTTAAAGATTTTTAAATTATTTTCCTTCCTTCATCTCCCTTCAAAACACATACAACTCATTCTTCTAGATGGCATTTGTAGGAACAATAGGACAATGTAAAAATGCTACCTGTATAACGTAAAGGTCCTGGTAGAATTTCCAAATTAAATTTTCCTTCTACTTGTTTTCAGCTCTAAACTGGGACACAGATTTCCTCTACATTTAGAAAATGTCTGTCAAATAGTGAGCATTTATCCAATCCAAATTATTCCAAAAACTTTTACCTACACAAATTCCTGACACAGCCTCAGTAGCTTAAAACTGAAAAAGCTTCACCCTCTCATAACTACTGCTACAATCTAATTCTACATTTACACTAAAATAGAAGTCTCTACTTCTTATGTAAAAATAAACAAGAGGAACTGAAGGCTAAAAAATTGCTTCCAGCAGACAAAGCATAGGGTAAGAAACTACAGACAGCATCAGCCTAAGGGTCTGCATCTCATGAAGAGGGAATATAACAACATGCTCTGAACAATATGACATTTAAAAGTACAGAAGTAATAGAAAACAGATCAGACATGTGCACACATAAGAAAGTGCTTACTCTTTAAAAAGAAAGAAATAGCTAGCATGGAAATCTATTAAACACCAGGTCTAAAAGAAACTAACAGGAATCTAATGATTCAGTCATAAACCACTATTCTACATGAATATGGCTTTTATTGATTTCTTTGGTCATAAATACAGCATTGGTAAGCTCTAAGAAGTAATATACATGGCTCCAATTTATGCAAACATATTCTCAAATGATGCAATCAGAAAAAATTACTGCAAAAGTCATCTTATGTAACACAAAAGAACTCTGTATAGTCAGAGATATCTTTTCAATTCTAGAATAACAAAAATTTTACTAGTACATCACCTTGTGACCATATAGCCCAAACAGAAATGAGGAAAGGAACTTGTACCGTCTGACTTAAGTTCCTACTGAAAGTGTCCGACAGATGACTCCTGCCTTACAAAAGACATAAGAAATGAAGACATTTCATGACAGGGGAATTTCTATTAAGCAGTAAACACCCTAATACTGTATAACTGTAAAAAGTATCAGCATCCTGCTAAACATATGGCTTCCACATTCTAACATCTAGACAAGGTAGAGAAATGTTTCAGAGTCACATTCACTCTTTAGCCTCAAAGAAATTTCTCAGTTTAACTTAAAAGTACCAGCCGTAAGAATCTTTTTTTAGGTTTAACTGCTTGTATGCAACAATTCAATGTTCAATGTTTCCAAAACACAGGGGTTTAGATACTGTTAACAATGAAATCTTTCAAGGATTTCTTTTTTTTTTTTTTCCATCTGAAAGCTCAAGCTATCTGAGAAATCAAGGGAAAAGCCAACTATTCTGTTTTACACCTCTTTGCATTTGTGAAGAACAGGTCACTAACGTCTTTACTTCTCTGTGGCAGGGAATGCTGCTAAAGTCCTCTCAGTACACAGCATCTCTTGGTTAAAGCACAGAGCAGAGAATGCTCTTTATTCTCTAGCCATCACAGCCTCCCGATACAGTGTTGCCAGTGCAATGTGCCATAAATGTGTTTTATGTATTGTATGTCTTACTGAAGTCTCATCTTTCCTAGACCACTGCTGTAAACTAATAGCATGGAAGCCGAGTCCAAAGCACAGTGAAAAAGGGTCACTAAACTGAGAGATTAAAAGGCAGGTTCCACTGGGGTTCTAGGTATTTTAAACAGCCACACATGTTGATCTAACATCAATATTAAAACGCACAGACAAGCATAACTGCAGGGCTCATCTACATGCAATGCTCCTAAGTAATAAAGCCTACTTTACCTATTACAATATAGCATTTTATCTACAGTTTGATTGTAGGTAGCTAAGTTCCTTTACAGTCTTATAACTGTATCTATGCAAAGCAGCACTAAGTTAACAGCTAAATTCTTAAGACAACTTATACATAGACTGTTCCCTAAAGTTAAAAAATACCACCTCCACTAAGCAGACACTCCTGAAGTTAAGAATCTATTTCTTCAACGGGAGTTGTTCATAATTAGACCACTGGTTTGCTTTGCAGCCAAGAGGTAGGAACCATCTAACCTATTTGAATAATTTCTCCCCCCATCTGTTGAATAAGAAATAGTTCCTCACCTTTGCAAGGCCCTTGAACATCTACTAGATGAGAAACACTGCAGCTTTTCACACAATTACAGTCACAGCAGAACAGGATAGTTTTATGTCAGCTTAATGTCATCAGAAGTTGGAGGGATCCAGCTGCAGCTATTATGACCCAATCACATTGATAATCTGCAAAGAGATATCCTGTCTTTAAATTATATCTATCAATAAATGTACCTGTTTCAGTCTTCCTAAAAATAACAAAAAAAGCAATCCCCAACTTTAAGAATATATGTAATACTTCTCATCAGTTGAAAAAAAAACATTTGGTTTTTTTTTTTAGAGATAAGACTGCTTTGCTTTTGTTGCTTTCATTCCTTATCTACTCTTAGGTTTTGTGAACCCCTTTTCTGCATTTCAATGCCACTAAAATGCAGACAAAACAATTGTGGAAGAAACTCATGTTACTATACAGAGTTAAAATAGCTTCTAAAGCTGTAGTCTGATTTTTTAAGCACAATAATTGACAAGTTGGATTGTTTCATGCCCATTTTTATGCTTTTATTGGAGGGGTGGGATGAGTAAATGCAGATTGCTCATTAAACAAGGCTCTCAGAATACATTCCCCTCCTCCACTATCTGATTTACAACCTCACTTTCACAAGAAGCGTAGCCAAGGCTGGAGAAAGACAAGCACAGTTTGTCTCAGAGCTTCTTAGCCATTTGGATACAGCTTGAAATTATAATGCAGAGCTTGCCAACCAACAGCTGGGAGTGTTTTAAACAGAACAAAAAAAATTACTAAACAAATAATTCTTGAGTATTACGCTCCTCTGAAGACGTTGACAGGTTTTCCTAACACCAATTCTCTCTAATTCTATGGAAATATAAACATAGTTAAGCCCCTCTATTTCAGAAATCTATTTGGGGTATTGCTAAAAACTGTTTTCAAACTATATTTTTCAGAAAAAAATTACGTGTTTTTCTTAATAGTAACTTTAATACACTTAAAAACGCTCAACTAAATGTGAGAAGCAAGTTTAGGATGGTACATATTTTTGCAGGTAACTGCTATCTTCATTGATACAACCACACTGTTAGCTGTCATATAATTAATTCAGGGAGTATATAACAGAAGAGTTGTTCTATAAATTATACGAGTCCCCAGACGGATTTTTCTATCGAAACTAAATTTTTCCATATGAGGTAGGAGCGCAAACTTTTCGGCGGCGATGAGCCGCAACTCGCGCCTGGTTAGAGACGGTACTCCGTACAGCCTTGTGAAACACTTCCATCTAGTGGCTGCAACAGGAATACTACCGACTACAGAAGCAACCTGCGGCGTAAGACAGACAGCTCATGCCAGCTTCTACTAAATAGTCCTCTAATAAAGGCTTAATAACCTCTTCAATAAAGGCTTTTCCACAAAAAAGATTGTTATATGAAATGACCTTCTTCTTGAAGATGCTCTTATCAAGAAACACATGCTGTAACCACCAGAATTTACCTAAAATCTGAGAAAAAAATTCCAAAACTACAGATGTCTAATACCTTTCCAAATGCACTTATAGTTTGACACTCATTTAAATCACTGGAAATAATATTTGAACAAACACACAAACTTTGGTGTGGGAGAGTTTTTTTGTTTGTTTGTGAGTGTTTGGTTTGGGACCTTTTATTTACAAACCACTACCCATGAGTTTTTCCTGATACTTCACTTAATTTTCCTCACATACTCATAAATCTTTATGATTATAAATTTACTTGGACTTGACTTTTAATATCCTTATTAAAGTAACTAAAAGATACCTGAAATAGTTATATTGTCTATAGTCCTCTCTGAAGATACTGTTTTGTTCTGTCTGTCTAAATCTTGTCCCTTTTTTACTGCAACAACCAAATAACATGAACGTTGATTAGATTATATAAATCGTATCCTATTCTAGAAACCAATACTACCACGAACATACTAATACATCAGCAACAAACATACATAAAAGAGGACAGAAAAAAATTTCAAGAGTAACCATATCCTGTTACCTTTTGTGATTCCAAGTCCTATTAAAAAAAAAGGGGGAGTGGGGGGAGAAAGCAGTCCTTTCTTAGAAAATGCATAAATAGTCTCAGATTCTTCCAAAAACTAGGAAAGGAAACAAAACGTTTTCCTAAAATAATATAGAAAAACCCCCAAAAAACCAAAATCCCACATTAGTATGAAAAAAGAATAGTTGCAAGACATATTACAGCAACAGGACTCAATTAATCACAGTATTTTAAAGAACATAAAGACTGAGAAGAAATTTCCAGTCCAAAAGTAACAACTTGAATTTGCAAAGGTGCATCAGATGTAGTCTCTTCTTCTGCCTGTAAATGCCATTACTGGGTCAAATTAAATCTAAACTGCAGCTTGGGGTCTTCTTCATCTGAGTACTGTGTCCAGTTCTGGGCTCCTCAGCTCAAGAGGGACAGAGAACTTCTGGAGAGAGTCCTGTGTAGGGCAACCAAGATGATCAGGGGACTGGAACATCTTTCATATGAGGAAAGGCTGCAGGAACTGGGGCTGTTTAGTCTGGAGAAGAGGAGACTGAGAGGAGATCTTATTAACATTTACAAATATTTAAATGATGGGTGTCAGGAGGTTGGGACATCTCTTTTTTTCTATAGTATCTAACAACAGGACAAGGGGTAATGGGATGAAGCTGAAACACAAGAAGTTCCAGTTAAATATAAGAATAAACTATTTCACTGTTCAGGTGAGGGAGCCCTGGCACAGGCTGCCCAGAGGGGTTGTGGAGTCTCCTTCCTTGGAGGTCTTCAAGACCCACCTGGACATGTTCCTATGCGACCTGATCTAGGTGATCCTCCTTCTGCAAGGGGGTTGGACTAGATGATCTCTGGACGTCCCTTCCAATCCTACCACTTGTGGTGGTTTAGCCTGATGTCCACCCAGTCATAAAATCACTCCTCCTAAACTGGACAGGAGAGAGAGAAATATAACAAACAGCTTGTGAGCTGAGATAAAGACAGAGATATCACTCGTCAATTAGCGTCACGGGGAAAACAGACTCAACTTAGGGAGAAAAAGGCTTGATTTATTAAAGAAACAATAAGAACAGGGAAATGAGAAATAAAACCATCTTAAAAACACCTCCCCCACCTCTCCTCTTCCCAGGACTTCCTTTCCTTCCCCCCTAGCACAGCGCAGGGGATGGGGGCTGTGGTTAGCTCACTACAGATGGACTTTGCTGCTGCTTCTTCTCAGTGGGAAGTCTCATCACACTTCCCATTGCTACACTGTGGGGTCCTTCCCATGGGAGACAGTCCCTCATGAACTTCTCCAGTGTGGGTCCTTCCCATGGGCTGCAGCTCTTCACAAACTGCTCCAGCATGGGTCCCTCACGGGATCACGAGTTCTGCCAGCAAACCTGCTCCAGTCTGGGCACCTCCCTCATGAACTCCCAGGTCCTGCCAGGAACTTGCTCCAGGATGAACTTCTTATGGAGTCACAGCCTCCTTCAAGCATCCACCCGCTCCGGCATGGGCTCTTCCACGGGCTGCGAGGGAGTCTCTGCTTCCCAGTGGTCCTCCACGGACTGCAGGGGGACAATCTGCTTCACCATGATCCTCACCACGTATCACAGGGGAGCCTTTTCAGTGCCTAAGCACCCTCCTACCCCTCCTTCTCCATTAACCCTGGTGTTTTCACATTCTCACTCCCTGTTGCTGCTGCAGTTTTGCAACTGTGCAACAACTTCTTCTCCTTCTCAAATATGTTATTCATAGAGGCATTACCTCCATCACTAATTGGCCAGGCCTGGGTCAGGTGCAGGGTCCAGCTTAAAATTGACTGGCCCTAACCCCGTCAGCTACAGGGGAAGCTTCTGGTAACTCTTTTTGTTTAAAGAAGCCATCCCTATAGCCCCCCTGCTACCGAAAAACCTGGCCCAGGCAAAACTACTACATCATTCTATGATTCTATGATAGAGTTCTCATGAGTCTGTAAGCGCTGGAAGAGTTTACTTGTCTTTTTTATACAACAGGTCTCAAACAAGGTGGGCTAACATTGTTTGAAGGATTCTCAATCTGGTGTTTGCATTACAAAAACATGCTTCTTCCCAGGACTGTTGCCTTTACTCAAAATAAAGATGTTTCTTACCCCTGATAAGGGATAACAGTGAACACTTTAGTGCCTAGTCACAGTTTGACTCCCATGCCTTTATCAATCTCCACAACAGAAATAAATTTACATGATATTTTTGTGCAGCAGTTTACCTCATGTGCTAATGATGAATAATGTTAAAATGTCTAGTTTTAATCTTCTCTTCCTAAAATTAAATAAACAGAGATTGAGTTGTAAAAAGCAGTAAAGCAACAGATCAATACTCTTGGAATCATTTTGTATTTTTATGTAACACTATTTTCAAATCAACTAATTTACTAACTTGAACTTACTTCTATTATGAAGAGAATTTATTTAATCAAGTTGTATTTTTTTAGTTTTGTATTTTCAAATGAAACTAGGTTGAAAAACTCTGAATACTTTCCCATTTCATATTTAAAACTAAGCCCACCTTTTTTTTTTTTATGTTAATCAATAAAATCCATTGGTCAAGTACATACAGTTCTAACTACTTTTTACCTGAAATCTTACCAAAGAATATTTTCCTGAGGGAATAAAAGAGGATGTTAAAGGAAACAAAACCAACCCCAAAATACAAGAACACAACCAACAACCCACAAACTACATATCACGTCAATACATATAAGAAAGTAAAGCCATCATAACTTCAGTAAACAACACATCCCATCCAGCTATCTAAATGTTTCTAAACACTGATGACTGTTCTTGTTCAAGTTCAAAGTTCATAATAAGGGAATGAACCAGTGAGTACAATTCATTCAAGTTCATAAAAGGCTTGGGTGTCTTCTGGAGAGACTTGTTTGCAGAAGATGACAAGGCAAATAAAGTGAAATAGTTCTTAAAATATTCAGCTATGACACAAATGTTTTCTGCAAAACTCCTGAGACAGCTTGTGTTTCTGTATGATCCTACAAAAGACAAAAGTAGGATGAATCAAATGTAGGATTTTTCAAAGACAGACCAAGCAGCCCTCCCTCCGTCCTGCTTTACAGGTCTCCTATAGTCCACAAGCTATTATCAAGACAAGTAATAACGCAGATAACTACCTTGTAACATAGAAGAAACAATTTGACAGACTTCAGATAGGCACTGCTCCAATTCAAAGTATTTTGCAGCAATGTTAGTGCTTTTCTTGATTTCCTGATATAGAGATTCTTCTGGTAATTGATATTCTATTTCTTTCTGTATAACAAAGAACTATTTAAAAACAAACAAACTAATTAGAGTATAGTAACTACTAAACATGCCTATTATGTATTAAGCCACATCAAATAGACCAATGCTGAAACACAAAATGAAAGTGATGCGAAGTCACAAAACATAAGACAGTGCTGAAACAAGTGGAGATTGTTGACAGGAGAAAAAAAAAACCAGCAAGTATAGCTGTAAAAAGCAGAAAAATGTTTGGCTCCCAGAAGACTGTATTAAAAATGATGATAGATGATTTAATCTAATAACTATGGCTATAAATCACTGCAGTAGTGATATTACACTAGCATTACTAAACTTGAGGCTTTCTTAAAAGAAAACAAAATGGGTGGTTAGGCTGTTCATGATGACCACAAAAAGAAGGAAGATAAGACACAAATATCTCCAGAAATACTTGAGCAAAGTACTTCAGTAAAATTAAGTGGAGATGCAGGAAAGCCAGAAAAGTTAGTGTTCCAATCATAAGAATGCCACTGAGACAAGAAGTGTTATCATCAAGTTGTAAAAATGCAGAAGATAGTTTCAATTCTTCTTCTTTATTAAATGCATCCTTTAAATTTAAAACTCAGACTCTGAGCACATATTTTGTGAAACATTTCTCTTACCTTTCTGCAATAAGACATGTTATTTTCAAGGAATCTGGCTAACGCCATAACATTATCCTTTAGTTGGTTTTGAATCTGCAAAGAAACTTAATTATATCGTACATTTGACTCAAGACAAAGTATAAGTAAGTGAATATTTTAGATCACAATGGACACTGGCATACTAATGAGAAAAATCCTCAAATGTCATGTTTTCTGCAACACATGCACTTTTTCAAACCCAACTGTTAACTGGTGTGTACACATACTTCCATTTACTATGAAGTAGTAGGAATCTCTCTTCTTAAAATTACAAGAAGACTTAAGCTGATGTCTTACTATGAAAGATAAAAGCTTCCCATTAATGTAATTCCTTTTAATATTATAATACATTTGGAGGATGACAGGATCAACTCGTTAATAAAGATAATTCACTGTAACTTTCTTATGAAGTGTTACAAAGATATTACTCAAATTAAAATACCACTTCTGCTTATCACCCCGCAAAGTACTGAAAGGTCAGCTGTAATTTCAGTGAGAGAGATGATGTCAAGGAGGGTCTTTCTGGCTTCTGTGCTAGTAAACAGGTCCTTGAACCAACATTTTCCCCATGAACTGCACAAATCGTGGAAGTGCTTCAGTGAGTCTCAAGTGTTGAGAACATGAGACGGCTAGTTCTTTTAAGCTAACACTGAACTATTTTACTATTTAGATAGCGTGCTGTTTTGAGACTAGGACTGTAAGAATAATCTATAACAAAATGAAGTCTTCAAACCTTATAATAATATTCCTAACAGTGAGTGTAGTAACAGTAGGTGTCATTACTATTATCAATATAAAATAACAAGTTACTTTGCAGACAGTATCAATCAATCACCTCTAAGATACAGTAGTAGTTTTCAATTTTACTTTCATCTCACCTCATTCTGTGGATATTGTTTTGCAAGTTCTTTCTGCACCATTCTGGCTTTGTCCTGTATAGTATCAATGAGAAACTCCAGCCCCGAGTCTACTCCATCCCAAAAAGCAAGTACAAAGTCCTTTTAAAATAAAAGTTCAAAACTTAATGATTAAAGGAACTGGTATGGCCTTAAATTAAAACTGAATTTCTATAACTTCATTAAGCAACTTGTTCTGTGCCAGTCTGTCTAGCAACACGTCATTATTGGAACACACTTTAACCTCCTTTTTCCATCTGTCTTCAGATTTCTGAAGATTTGACGTGGTATGTAAGCAAATACTATTTAAATAAATACTGAATTTCAGTCAAACACAGAAACTTGTACAAACTCAGTGTACATACAACCATAAAAGCACAGGATTACTTTCTGTTTAGGGGAAGCTACATTGATTTAAAGTGTAGGTTTTGAAAGAAAAAAAAATTCAAAGGCATTAACACAAATACATTTTCACCATAGGAATGAAGTATTGGACTGATTGAATTAAATGCTTTCAGAGTTTATCAACTCATCCTATGCCATAATTTGCTTCTGATCACAATTCCTGAAAATAAATATGATGTCAACATTCAAGTTATTATTTCTAATCACTACTTCTAATAAACATTTTTTCACCTGTAGACTAGTTGCAGGAACATTGCTCTCCTCAGAAAATGAAATTTCAGCTCTTGTAAGTACTGTCAAGTGTCCTATGTATTTCATTGTTCGTTTCACTGTTTGGTTTACTTTGTCCCATGCTTCTGTTACCATCGAGGATATATCTGAAGAACATCCCTGAGAAATAAAGGTGTATCATTTGCTGAAGCTAGGAAACATCGCTTGTCAAAGAGCACACACTTTCTGTAATGCAAGACTTTATAGCATAAAACAACTTGACGCATTTTCAGGTTTACATTTTCCTACTTCCAACGGCTTATCAACTACAGCTAAAAGACCGCATCTTGCAACTACAGGGAATGGTATCATTAGACGTGAGTTAAAACAATTACTTTTGTTTATGCTACAAGCTTTTGTAGAGCAATATTTACCGGTCACTGGCTTATGAATTTATAAGTAGGAGCACTTTACAGTCTAAACTAGCATTTGTTCTGGTCACCACAAGTTTTATTTTCCTGTTTTATGTGTAAGAACTTTGGCTATCATCAGGGCCTGGGCACAAAGAAGTACACATTTCTCTGAACTAGCATACAGGAGTTTATCCAGCAAATATGATCCCTTTGCTGTCCATCTTCCTTAGTTATGTCCATTTGTCATTGCATACATTTGGTATTTAAGTGGTTTTAGTAAGTCTGTAGTAAATACTGCATTAATGCATACAACTTGTGCACACACAGGTAAATTCTTGAATATACTTTACCTGAAACAGTAACTGTAAATAACCTCCCAAGTTCTTTACTTCCTGTTTTATTTCTTCATTAATTTTCGTAGAGCCAGGGCACTTTTGGAAATTGTTAAGCCAGAACTTGGTTAGAACAACAAGTTGATCAAAAGCAAAGATAATTCTGATGCTGTAGGATTGAGTAGCACGATCAAGAGAGAAAACTACAAAAGAGAGAGATCTATCAGAATGTCTCCTTTGCAAATGAAAGTAGGAACGTTAATTCTTCTGATGGACAGACAAAGGAATGATTGTGAATCCAAAAGACAAGTAACCACTAATGTTTACTTTAAACAGTTATGAAAACAACTTACAGTTCTCTTGACATTCTTCATCGTGCTGTTCATAGGTTTTTGAAATAGCAGACACTCCAGAGAAAATGATAAACAAATTAGTCAGGAGACTATCTGCTATGCTCCCTCCTCCTTCATGATTCTGGTCCAGTAAATCTACAGCTGAACTTAAGGATTCTTTGCAAATTCCAAGAATAAATGACTCAGGAAAATTTGGGCATATGCTGGACTTACTCTGGGAACCTGTGAGATGCAAAAGCAAAACATACATGCAAGAAACTCTTCATAGGAGCGAGCAGTCAGCATATCTTGAACTAATATTTTATATTGCTGCTTCAGCAATGTTCAACTATTAAAGATACTAAGTCAGGAAAAAAGTGTATACAATACTCTAAGTAGTTTCTAGGTTCAATTAGTACAAAGACAAATTTGGTAAGTGAAATTCTTTAACATGAATCCAGCCATTTCAACAGTAAGGCTTACAGAGAGACAGAAAATAAGGAAACTCAGACTACTTAAAAGAACTGAATGCATACAAATATTTTGAAGACTGGAGCATGTAGTATTTCAGAAAAAAAAAAGTTTAGAAAACCTGACAAAAAAGCTTGGGGAAGCCTCAGTAGTTGAGTCAATAGCAACAACTCAAACAAAGTCTCCAGATTATTATATCAAGATTCAGTCTCTGGCAGTTTCATACATGAACTATTATCTTTCTGCAGTTAGCTTGCACAGTTATGTAATATTTTAGGTAACTTCCTTAAATAAGGGTAATTAAGTGCTGATCAGGAAGTCTTTACCCTAAGTCTAATGAAAAACACTCTACTGTTAAGAGCTTGGCATTATAATCTTCACAGACAGGACTTGTTTCATTTTGCCTTATAACCCATCCTTTTTTAAACAATTATTAGAAGTGTAGATGTTTTATATATCTAGTAGTTTCAAGTCCTCTATATGAAATGAAAGGTGTTCTGCTGTATAGTAAGTACCTGATATATAAGGAGTCTGTATATTGCTAACTGGTTGCAATTTTATCTCAGACAAACATCCAGAAACTCTCTTGTTCTTCATTAAACTTCTGCTTCTAGAAAACAATAAGAGTGAAAGTAGTAAAAAACTTTATGACTCTTTCCCCATATCCACTGAAAGTTCAATGAATATTAACAGACATCAGGCAAACAAAATGAACATCAACTAATAATGGAACTTGTTAACAGAACCTAAAACAGAGTGAAAGCGAGACAACACAGCCCGTAAGATAGATGCTATTTACTTTCTTCAGGCTTTTACTGCTATAGCAGGATCTTCATTCCATATTCCCATTTTTAAGCTACTAGTTTATTACTGGATAATTACATAGAATTTGAGACAAAACACGTTTTCTCTACCTACTTGGACCACAGAAATCAGACACGCTGCCTTTATTTGATCTTGTTTGCTGGACAGAATGGATTGCTTTTGGAAAGCCAGATATGAGGGGTTTTTTTCTTGGTAGAAGGAAGATGCTCAGTGAAATTCTCCATTATCAGTGGCACAAGCTAACTTTGCTTCCTTGGCCTGGCTCTGGGTGTTTAGCTGCCAGTGCACAAGGCCAGCTCTCAGTAAAAGAATTGAGAAGCCTCAGACAGACTTGAAATTGCTCAAGAAATAGCTGGAAGGAAACTCAGCAGGGTCTCCCAGTTTTTCTTGGAGCTGTGTTTAAGATGAGCCTCCTGGTTGACTTAATTTGCAGTTATGTAACTATGCGTGTCCCTGGCCCTGAACTGCTCTTCCCTTTTGGAATGGCCAGTCCTTTATGCTCCATGACACTACATATCACAAGCATCAAACCTTGAACTATCACTTGGAGTTCAATTTCTTCCACCAGTATGCATGACTGACATCAGTTAACCACTGTCAATGCAGCAATGTTGATTTACCCATTTCCCAGTGCCTTTTCATGTTCAGTTATGCTTCTACTGTTACATTTTTTAGAGTAGAAAGAATAAACCCAAATAAGCTTCTGAGATTCAAGAGCACACCTTATAACACTGCCTAAACCACAGTATCAAAGAAAAGTATTCAAATGCTGTTCTATCACTAAAACATCATTTGGACTGCTGTTTCATCTGCCAACCTGCTTTAGCGGGTATACAACTGTTACTACTAATATACTACACGCCAACACGTGTTCTGTAAGTGAAGGTAGTAAAGCATAGTAAGGTTACAGATTTAGTTTAAGCTTTCCTCTCTCTTCACATATATATATTTATACACACATAAGTTTTAATTTAATTCGCAAGTTAGACATTATCATAAGGTAAAAGAATAATTAATAAATGACTATGCTAATGGCACAGAAGCATGTTTAGATAATTACACATTGTTTTTTGCTTCAAGTGTAGGTGAGAGAGCTACGATTAAGCATCACCTTCTTCTGGAAAGAGAGGAGACTGAGGCGTCTGAAAGGTAAGGTTCCCACTCATCAGAAGGGTCATAAAATATATCAGCAGCTTCATTGCTACCATTACTCTGAAAAAACAAAGAAAATACAGGTGAGCAGTACTGAAAATATAAACTCTTTGCATTCCAATCTCTGTATATGACCACAAGAAACACAAATTCAAGCATAGAACAAATTTATACAAGTTGTTCTCTTGATCTAAAATCTGATCTTCAACATTTTTTTGTGTATTAATCGAAAGCTCTCCAGACTAGTGCGGCGTAAAATATAAATTCATTATGGTTCTCCTGGATTGCACTGGATCCTTTCTTCATGATAACCAGCTGTCTCATCTCCAGGAATTTTCCTTCCTTTATCGTACATTATTTCACTGCAGTCTAAATCAACTTTCAATTCATATGGCAGAAACCAAGCCAATAAATAAAACACAACTATCAGCCCTGGAGATTGGAAAAGCCTGAAATATTCTATCACCACTGAAAAAAGCAAAGTACTTTAAGGTCCACCTGATCTGAGAGACCTTTCATTGTTTGCTTTTTTTGAGGATTTTACCCCCAAGTTGTCATCAGCTCTAAAACAGAGAAAAAAAAATGCAATGGAACGCAATAAAACACTGTCTGTTCACATGGAGTCAATAAAGATAAATGATAAACTTAATTCTTATGACATTAAAATAACATTCTCCAAGCAAATAAGAGCTGATACTGTCATCTTATCTGTATTCAATAATTTGGAATCATTGTCTACTTTTACATGGCTAAAAAAAGGTTTTAGCTGATGGCTACAGGGGATTTTTTGAATACAGAGTAAAATGTAGATGCTGCTCCCACTTCTATTTTACATTCTCCTCTTGGATACAAAAAGATAGTATGATAGGTGATGAACATTTAAAGCAGTGCAGTACAAAAATACCCAGTTTGTCTAATTAAAAGGTATTAGAAAAAGGGATTAATGTACACCTTAAATGACAGTTTATTAGACAAAAATGATGCAAAATGCCTTCCACCAAAGAACCTAAGGCACATCAAGGCAAAAGCCACCATCAACAATTTAACTGACCAGAACTAAAGCAAAACAAAGAAAAACAAGCCACACAACAAGAAAAGATTACTTTTTTGAAGTATCACTTAATCAAGTTTTCCTCAAACAGATAAACAATTGAACAACCAAATGAACCACAAAGCAGTCCCTGCTTAGTTCCTGTTCTATACACAAAACAACTTGAATAAAGTAATTGATTTCTATCATCCTTTTTCTGTATAATAGACAATTTCACATACATGTATCTTGGTGTTTACAATCACATGAAAAACACAAAAAACCACACAAGGTTTTCCTCCTGAATGGATTATTAAAAAATCTTATCTTTGACAAAATATCACTGACCATCAGTGGTTTTTCTTTGGTTGTTACTGACCTTGTAGACTTCTTTCATTGCTTCCAGTTTGCATTGAAATTTCTCTAGGCTCCAGAAAGTTGTTATTCCCAGTTTGATGTTATGAACCTGCACTGCTCCCGTTTGATCATCACTTTTGTCGTGCCTAAGAATTTGAAAAAGATTTTTTAAAAGAAATCATGAAACTTCAAGACAAAAAGCATTACTCACTGCAAAAATAAACAAGATACTTGTAGGTGGAATTATACAGAAAATAGGAATGATATTACGAAGATAGAATTTGCTTGAAACGTGCCTCAAAACAAACATTACTTTAGCCATTAAAACTCTTTTATTTAAAGGAAAAAAAGGAATCTCAGCAATCAGATAGGAGCACGTACTAGCATACAAATCCCTCTGTCAAGAAACTCCCAATCAAATACATGAAAGAGAATTCTATTGTCAAAGTTCTTGTTAAGGATGTGAAAATAACATCTGAAAAATACAGTAATGCATACACCTTCAAGAAGTCTAAGCTGATTGCACTTACTGCAGCACTTTTTTTAAATCATACTGTTTCCTCAGCACTAATATATCCCTGCTCACACTAAGAACACCTGACCAATATGCAGGTCCACTTCGATAACACTCTTCAGCTACCACGAGAAAGAGGCATCGCATAACAAAAGACGTGGTGCAAAACAACTGGTTTACTCACTCAACTTTCATAACTATTTGTATGTTCTAAGGCTTTCACTTGGAACTACCTCTGTAGAGCTCCTGGGACCTGAACACCTCATACATATTCACTGGCACATATTCCCCCACTTAGCTTTGTCCAAAAGGAATGCAGTCAATGTGCTTTAGGACTACTTTAATATGTGAACCAAATAAGGATGGACATGGGCATGAGAAGATTCACCTCGAAAGCACACTCCATCCAAAATTAATTGTCTGCAAATACATCTTTAAAGTCTTGATCTAAAATTCAAATTTGAAATTCACATTTCAAACTAACAAGGCTAAACTACACACTTAGCTGAAGCTAGTTTAGAAAGTAATTTGTATTTGTCAAAATGGTTAAAAGAAAAACAGATAGCTGAGTGCACATGCAGAATCCACCTCCAATTATAGACATAAAAATATTACATATACAAGTATATTTTACATATACATCTCCTTATAATTAGCTCATACACTCACCTGTAGAAAACGGTGTTTTTACCTAATTCATTACTAATGGTGTTGGCCTCTTTGATCATCACAGATAGCTTCAGAGAACTCCAGTTAGGTGGAACTAATAAAGAATATAAAGCATATTGATAAAGTGGGTCAAATCATGTAATGCATTAACATTAGGGATAAAAAAAGGGAAAAAAAGAAACGACAACTACAAAATTTGAATGGAACTTTGCCAACGACGGTTCTATGAACTCTCAACACACTGGGACAAAGCGACATACATCCCCAGTCAAGATAACTTTTTAGAAAAGGTAAAGGGTATTTAAAAAATAGAGCTAGAACACCAGATACTATATAACAATCTGAGATATGAAGCTAAAGTGACTCCATTCTGTTATTCCAGTTTCCCCGGAGTTATCACATAACTAGTTCAGACAGATGAGGTAAGGACCTAATAGGGTAATTATATACATGTACCCACCTAACCACCCTGTGCATGACAGAAGCACAGTGTTCACCTGTCTGATATATACAGTTTCTGAACTGAAAGGATCATGGCAGCCAAATGCCCTTCTTGGTCAGGATTGTTAGAGAAGTGGGAAGAATAAAAAAAGCTCCTGGATCCACCTCCATTAAATCCAAGCCTACCACGTAAGACATGTCAGCATTGCTTTCACAACATCATATGTATACATACTAGGCATAGTTTTATTCCCATTTCCACGATTCTTCTGAAGAGTGTGTATTTCCTCAGCAATCTTCTGCTTCTCAGCTTCCAGAGCTTCAAGTATCTTTGCATGACGAATTGTGTGATCTTCTAGAGCCTGGGGTGGGGGAAGGACAGCAAAAAATAGAAAAAAAAACCAACATTCAAAACTTAATGTTATTTATTAAGTAAAATTTTGTGTTGATGTCACTTTGAAGGCTCTCAGAACAGAATTAAATTTATATTGGACACATGCTATATACCTTTCATCCTCAAATTGACAGTTTTCTGGTTTTGCTTAAAAGTTGTTATGCTAAAAAGTGGAATTAAAAGAAACAACCTGTAAATACTAGGTCATATTTGTTGCAGCAGTCAGATATATGTGAACATCAGACAAAAAACAGTAATTAAATTAAAGCCTGAAGTAACAACTTTTGGCAGTGGCAATGATTACTAAAGTCTAGTACATGACTAGAACTGTCCATATTACATAAGAAAGAAGCTCAGCATTAGTTTATCCCAACATTTAAATACAAAATACAGTGTAAACAAAGCATCTGTTCTTTTGCATAAAATCATGTAAAAGAACAATACTCCTGAAAGATTTCTTTTACAATGATTTTTTTAAAAGCCCAGCCAAATAAAAAGCTCCACACAAACAAACAAATGACAGTTCATCACCTCTAAAGCTTGGAGGTTTGTTGTTTAAGTTACCTGCTTGGTAGCCAAGGTCTCCATTTCTAAACGCTTCTTACTGAAATGTAGTTCTAGCTCAAGATTTTGCTTTTCCTTCTTCAATTCCTGTATTTTTGTTGCAGCTTTTTGGTTATTCAATTCTTGAATGTGTTTCTTACGAGATTCTTCTCTCTAATATAAAAAAGGAGAGACAAGAGGAGCTATACCACTTCTACAGCACTTCTGACTCATCCCTTAGGCAGATATTAAGGCTTAGTTTCAATTCAACATAATTAAAACATGCAGGCTCTGTGAACTACTCAGCCCAGTACTAGCAAACAAAGTTTTACTCCATTTCACAGGCATCACATTATGTCTTCTATAGCACATTTTAGAAATAAGATACTCCATTACTACCGTTTTACATCAGGTTCTGCTCTATGTCAGCTTACACATATTGAAACAGTACTGAAATGACTAACAAAGTAGCATGGAAGCTTAGGAGAAAAATAGAAGGCATTAACTAAAATATCATGGTATTTTAGAAGTCTCAGAGGGTAAGTTAAGATTTTAAAGGGATTTTACTTCACAAAGTTACACCATCAAATTCACACTGGATTCACATTTTAGTTCCTCACCAATTCTATAAACCAAAACCCCTAAAATGATTCGGAACGGGATATCTACTTCACAACTTCTCTTGTTAGTAGGGCTGATTACTTTCAATAATAAAAACAAGGCTCAGCAGTCACTGCAACACTGTTACAATATGCAAGACCCAAAAAAAGTAAACAAGAATCCAAATCCATAGCCCCATACTACAGCTTCTGTAGTATTTTACTGATATATTTTACGTAACGGTGCAATGCAACTTACCACCTCTGCTTCCAGTGACTTTATTTTCCTTTCATAAGCTTCTTTTTGTGAGCTCAGTTCCTGCTGAACCATCTCTTTTGCAATTTGGACACTTTGCATCATTTCTTCCTTGGCTTTGAGTCGTGCCTCTGCAATTTCTGATTCAAGCCTGCAAGTATCATACATGTAGAAAGCTGGCTTTAAACTGTTATAAGCTGCGTGAAGATTATAATCTCTCCTTTCGTCTTGACAATAACATCCAATTTTAACAGTAAAAATATGAGGGTCTAGTTTTGGGGTTGTTTTGCAGAGGGGGGTTAAATGAATTTTTATACTTTATCTAGATATTTTTTATTTTATAGAGAAAATGTAGAAACTAGTAAAGATGGGAGACAGTCCACAAGTTTTCACGTCAATTTGATATTCTTATTTATTACCCATCTTTCACAAAATTAAGAACTGTAACAGAAACTCAATAAATCACATTAATATGCAGAAAAGTAAGCTGAAAATTAGTAAATCTCGTGGTTTAATGATCCCCAGCAACAAGCAAACACAAATAACACTTCATTGTCTCTGAAATTCTCCACCATCATAGACAATTAAAGTTGTAACTTCGGGTTCTTCTCATGTTCCTAAGGCAGTTGCTTTTCAGCCTTTAAATCTCTCTAAAAAAACAAAAGTCTTTGTTGGAGTCATTTTGTGCTTGAAAGACGTGTAACTGAAGAGATACACTACTTGGAGGAACTCTCAGTTCAGTGTTTCCTTAACAGCAATCTACACTCCTGTCAACGGCACTAGATTGTGCTGATCACCTCTTAGAGGTATATATTCATTCCAGCTAAGTCCAGGACTTCCATTTCAATTATAAATGCAGTTAACAATAAATGTGTTATTTTCTAACTTGCCCTTATTGAGAAATAAATAATAATCTTAAGCCTCTTATTTCTTATGCTTACTGTATGATTGCTTTAACAACCAAGTCTATTTTTAGAACAAAAAGATGCAATACTTACTGTGTTCTCTGCGCAATAAGCAGCTCATCCTTTGCAAATTCAAAATCTTTTGGACGATCATGCAAAAACATAGTCCCACAAGATGACTTTTTAACTTTCTGAACTTCTACTGGATGATTAAACCTGAAATAATGGTCACCCCCAAGGATTACTCGATCACCCTATTGGCAAAAGGAAAGAAAAAGTCTGTTTCACAGCTTAGATATATAAGGAAATTTACAGTACATAAAATGCAATAGGTGGGGCTAGAAATCAAATAGAGACAAGTATTTAATGTTTCACAGACTTCTAAGAAAATTGTAGTCTGAAGATGTAATATTAATAGACCAAAGAAATCCACTCATGCACACATTACTGCTACCAAATCAATTACTTACATGATGCAGAACTGTTGGGTCTGAAATGCATTTCCCATTTACATATGTTTTTGCTTCTCTCACTGGAATAATACTCACTTGACCAACAGTATTTTTTATAACACTGAAAAGAAGAAATATTTGCAATATCAGCAGCTCATGTTAGTTGAAAATTGTGATTCCTAATAGACTAAAATTAATGCTTTAGAGAGTGTCTTGCTACTGTTTTTCCAGATGCAGACTGTCTTCTTACTATTTAGTTACAAGAGATGTAATTAATGAGTGCTAACCTGTATTTTGGAAGAGAATTGATATTTATAAGAAGAATCCACTGACAAAAAGTTACTACAATATCCTGTCATCTGAGTATTTCTTTGATAATGTCTCATTTCCCCAACATGCTCACACATAACATGTCTTTAAGGAATTGATTTAATAGTTTTCACATAGTATTTTATCCAGGATCAGTTGCATGAAGCACACTTCAAACACTATTTCTGCAATATAGCCAAGCTGTACTTTGTTTTCAGTTTTAATTGTCAAGGCACTTTAGTTTTCTACTGAAAATTATGTAATAGAAATAATCACACAGCATCATTTGATCAGTCTTCTCCAGCATTTCTGGCTTAACGGACAATTTTGCTACACAAATGAAATGAAGAAATTCAACTACCTTAGCTAATAGATGTCTAGAGAGAATATGAAGAAGCTACCAGTTTCCTGGTTTAGAAAACCGTATTTTGGTGCTGCCAGAAGGAAGAATTACTCCAAAGGAAAGGGAAGGGTGAGAAGGAATGTTTCCTGCCCTCACTTCAAGTATAAAAAGAGCACTACATACCAATGGTCATCAGCAATTAGCACTCCAGAAAGCTGGATGTCATGTTTGGAATTTGGTGTGTATCTTCCAACTGTAGTTTCTCCTTCTTTGATCATATACAACAGCACCTCAGAAAGCTGGGGATCTTCATTGAGATTCACAAGGTTTGGTAAACGATTGTCCATTTTGAATGCAATTCCTGCTTTCTAGATAAAAGAGAACTCTGAATAAAAAGGCAATTTACTTTGTGCATTCAAATAGCTATACTTAATTTTTTTAGGAAGACACTGTAGTCTCTTGAAAGACTAACATTCAGGAAACCAAACCTTACAAATAGTCTAATTCTTCTGCAAGGTCTGCCAATGTTACATTTTCTGTAAGTGAACAGAAGGAAGAAAATGTACCTGCAATTCTTTTATATCTTGTAATTTCCTTTTTTCTGCTTGTTCAAATTTTTCTTTCCAGGCCCTTAATATAACAAGAGGGGAAATAATACAATATATTAGGAGAAAATAGAATAAAAAATATAGCACATACATTTTATCATTTCTGTTTTAATATAAAACATTAATGACTGCCCAACCTTTGCATTTCTGCCACGTCCCTCTCCTGATGGTGCAATTTCATCCTCAGAGATGCTATTTCCTGCAAATAATGTCTGCATTTTTCAGGATCAGTGTCCTGGGCACTCTTCTGAGCTGCCTTCAGTTTTTCAATTTCAGCTTTCAATTCTGCATTAGACAAACCAGACACACAGCACACAGAAAAATGAAGATAAAATAGGGTTTAGATATTTTAGTATGATACTAGAAAACTCAACCTGTTATTTCATTAAAAATGAAATTACTTTGTCCATTCCAGGTTCTCCAGTGTAGCCTAAGATATCACCTGAACTTTGGCAAGAAGAAGCTCACAAAGAAAAATAACATTAAAAAGATATTCTAGATGGTATTAGCCTAGTTGCCAAGGGGTCAGTAACAGCTCTTACAGAGCAATAAACTCATCTACAAACAAAAAACCCTTAAAGACTGAAGATGTCAGCCTCACCTCTGATTAGTTTGGTATTCACATCTTCATTTACTTTAGCAGTGTTGATAATTGAACAAGCTTGTTTTGCATATCGAAGAGTGCTGAGTGTTTCTTCTGTACTGCTTGCAGCTGGGCTCACTGTGGCAATCATAGCTGTTTGTGAATTTCCACCAAGACTGTCCTTTAACAACCTTGATTTGACAGGAAAGTAGAAGTCAATTCCCAGCCCTCACATGGAAAGAAAACAAAACAAAACAAAACTTTTCCATCTGAATAGATTAAACAAAAAATACCTAGATTCTTGTGACTTATTTGAGTGTGTTAGCTACTTAGAATACAAGCCAAGGTCCCGTTTTTTTTGCACCTGATGCAATAGGATAAATTCTTCCTTCCATAGGTCATTTAAGAGAGAGAGGGACAGAGGTGAAAGAGTGGAAGTGATGCATCCTGAACAGAAGAAGAATCCACAATCTGAGTAACCCTTGAGTTCTATACAAGAAGTTCTGAAGTATACTTACCAAGTAAGGACAGACTCCCGGTAAGGAATGAAAGTTTTCTTTCCATTTCGATATTGTTTAGAGAGTGCAGAAATAACTTTTCCAAGAGTTAACAGTGATTTATTGATACTTGCACCCTCCTACACAAAGGAAAAACAACAATGACCATGAAGTTTTATATTCTTGTAGGATCTTATTGACTGTGCTGTGGATTTAATTGTGCTTATTCAATATATGCTACAGCTATGTCACTTTAAACATCACCACTGATAAAAAACAATGAGATGCAGAAGTAGCCTAGGTGATCTTCATTTGGAAAGAACAGAGTCCCTGGCTTTAAAATAAACAGTGTTAAGAACCACCAAGCTTATGAAGGCAGCTTGAAAGCAAGTGTCTTAATTATAAACTCTTAATTCCTTAAAACCCCATAAAAATAGACAAGACTCAACTTGATGCAATATCCAATTCATGATTTGTAAAGTTACATGAACAGTTGTTACTCCGTTCCTTCTAAAGGATCATTAAGCCTGCACAACATGGGGACCGCTGCCAAGACCTGGCCTACCATACTGCACAGGCAGCCTCACTAGCAAAACACTGTGCAGTATTTACAAGAGCTATGCTGCTTTGTTCCTGCCCAAGAGTCCTGGTAGGCAGGGGTGCTTTGAGGTCTCGAAGTACTGTCTGGAGTCTCTCCTTTTCCAAAGATTTGCAATCTCGGTTTACCTTCAGCCTTTCTCCAGTAGTCTGAGCTCTTGAGCAGCATTCACTGCCAGCTAGATCAATTAGATTTATGTGACTGGTAAGGCTTCGATCACATTGTTCTTCATCCACAAATTCTACCTGGAAAAGAGGAAGATGTTTGCATTTAAGCCAAAAGAAGAACTGAGGACAGGAAGAAATGTGACAGCCTGCAAACTTTAAATACATTTTTTGAAACGACAACATTTCCATTTACTTTTTTAGAAAGTACCTTTATGTACATCCCTTGAACGAGAGCAAGTTCAGACTTTTAACCCCTATATGAATAGCTCATTTTTTAATAACTGCAGAAGCATAAACTGGAAATACAACCAATTAGCAAACTATGGGTTTGGGTCTGAAGTTTGACTATTGTGGCTGTTCAATGATCACAGAAATCAGTTTGTAATTACTGACTTAAACCAATGAAGATCAACTAAATAGTCAGTGCAAAAACTCTCTGGACTATTTCTAGTAGTGAAAAGAAATAATATAGTGGCACGAACAGCAAGAGGAAGAAGGAAGGAGAAGTTTAGGAAATAGAGACAAAAAATTAACCCAACCAAGAACAAAAAAAAAAACAAGCCGAAAAGTTAATGGTGAATGGAGAAAATGGTCTGTCTGTAGATTTCTGAAAAGCTCTATCTCACTTCTTCTTTCAAACTCATCTTAAAGTCAGGATTTTCTCTTACACATCTGTAAATAAGATGAGGAGTTGTAGTCCCTATATCTTGGAGGCATATTGGTGAGAAAGGTATCCTGAAGCAAGGAAGCATTAACTCAGTGAATTGTGTTGAAACTGAGCAGAAACCATATCTGCTTTTGTCCCAGCTCATCACCTGCAGGAACCTAACCACCTTGCATAGCCTACCCTTCTCAGAAGCTAAGTGTTGGCAGCAGTGTGAAATTGGGTCTGACCTCAATTTGGGTTCTTGTTACATCTCAAAACTTATATTCAGAAGCTTGGAACTACTCCTAGATCTGTCAGACTAGGAAGATTTCTATTGCTGCTATAAATATATGTAGGACAGAGACATCAGAAACTACTCAAAGAATGTAAAGTAAAACAAGTTTTGCTGCACAGAAAGCCACATTGAAATGCCGTTTTACTCCTCTTCTTCAAGCATATTGTCAAAATAATATTCTAGGCAGCACACAAAACAACTTTTTACTACCTGATTTAACAGATGTAAAACATCCAGCAATACCTTTGTTTGTGTCATGACAAGGGTGAAGACAGAATGAGACCTAGAGCTCTTATCATTCATTACTGTAGCAGCTGTTGCTCTCTGCTTATTTCCTAGTTCAAGCCAACTCTGTAAGAGATAGAAGCCAGAATGTGAAACCAAAACATATTTTGGGTAGTTTACCAATGGTTAGAATGTTTGCAAATAAAGTTGTTATCATGAATTCTGATTCTATAAGGAAGGAATTAAAGCTTAAGAGAAAACCATGTGAAAATAGTGACACTTGTCTGTACGCATCTACTCAGCTCCATTATATAGGACTACTCTTCATTATTCTTTTACATAATCAGCTGAAATATCATAGACTACTGGGCAGTCTGTAAAGCATTTTCTTCCCATCAATGGAATTTAGTTTTCAGCAGTAAAGGAAGGAGCAAGTAAAAACATTTGTTTTCCCTTTCAGTAATCAAATAACTCTTACCTGAATATCAGAGTAAGAATTCACAACGTTCCTAAAGGAAGGGAGGAAAAAAGTAAAGTTTGGGTTCAGACTGTTTTCTTCCTATAGTCTTCCCTGCTGCCGGAGTTGTGAAACATTTCACCAGTTAGAGACAAAATATGAAAATACCATGAAAGCTCCAGCTGTCTTGAGACTTACACACTCTTATTTCACCAAAGCAATATATGAAAGGAAATACATCAAGTCCAACATGAATATCTATTTCTGTAAAACTACATGATACTAAGATCTTGCCCAATTTACTGGTGAGTACATAAGCTTTCACAGAACCTCAAGATTAGCACACTCTTTCAGGATTACACTATACATCTATTAAAATGAGAACAGTTATAAGACTTACACTGTCAGGCCTTCCACGTATGGTCCTAACACTGGATGTTCTCTTACACGAAGCTAGGAAGAACAATTTTAAAATCAGCCTTAGTTACATATATCACCCAGAAATATCTTAAAAATACAAGTGAGTCTACCTATATTCCTAGTTTACCATCAGTAAAACTTGGCATAGATCACTTAAACGATATTTTCATGGAAAGACCTACAACTCAATTTTTTCCAGCTGCCTGAGAATATGACAGTAGATTGTAGCAGGCCATTGCTCACAGAGTTGACTGCAAGACACAGATCTCATGTAAGATACTTACATAGGAAAAAGAATATTTTCTGCAACATAAACCTCTTCCGTATACAAATTAAATAGTTTATCTCAAAATCACTGACAATACTCAAATGAAAGCACTCCTATTATAAACAAGACAGTATAGTCTTTACTTGTATATAACTAGTTAATAGAAGGCCCAAGTTTAGAATTAAGGATTTATTTCAACAGGAAGTTGAATGTGGTACATTTTTCTTTATTATAAACTATCACTTATCATTTACCCACAAGTGGCCAGTATAGAATTTAAGGTGTCAAAGTATGGAAAGTACTTTTTCTTTCAACAAATCAAATATAATAAATCCCTTCCCTACATCCCCTTCTTACCATGAATTTCTTGAACAACAATTTTGAGATGTTCTGCTGAATCATTTTGTTTGTATTTCAGCAAGATTTCTTTTTCTTTTTTGCTTAGTATTTCCAAAGTGCCAACCATTTTGTTTGAAATCATATAGTGAGGTTTTTTACTTTAATCCCATTTTTCCACTTAGATAACAAAACAAGGATCAGTCATCATTTGTGCATTTATGTCTGCAGAATAGAGAACAGTACTTGAAGATCACACCCTTACACATTTCTGCAAGCAACTTACCGGTTGTTTCTTCTGTCCACTTTCAGCTTTGAAGACAAGTAAATCATGAATTTTCTCATTGTATATTTCAAAAAAGCTCATTTCAAGATGATACAAAATCTAATAAAATTAATAATAAAAGTTACTAATGTAGTGACAAAACATGTATCATCTTCTGTTTCAAAAATTAACCTAGCTTACCAGACTGTGCTACTCAATATTACAAGTATTTATACTGAAAGAACTTTCCAAGAAAAATTATATCCTAAACCAGAGATCTGTTATTGCCAAGAATATGATTTATTGGAAGCCCACACACAGACATTTCTAGATGATAGCTATCAAGCCTTAAAAAAAAAAGGCATATACATCCACCTCAGAAGTTCCAGCGCTGACTTTTTAGTACAAAAGCACAGTTTTGTTTGCCCCTGCACTAGTCTCATTCCCTTAGGGACTGCACTTCTACAGTGTGACACATTTAAGGGAGAAAGCATGGATTGATGCTGCCAACATCCTAACGTGGAAGAGAATAACCTAAAAGAAAGGCTGACCTTGATTCCACCAGTAACCGAAAAAAAACCCCAAACCAACACACTTCCGTGAAAATATATCTCCTTCCAGGTCTTAGTTTTTATTTTTTAAATAAAATGAAATTTTCTTTTAAGAGACAAGGAAGATTGCAGAAAAAAAACCCCCACTAAGTCAGAAATACAAGATTTGAGATAATTTGCAGCAACACAATCCCTTGATCACAATGCACAAGCAAGGATATAGCAAACAATTTTAGCAGCTCTGCATTTTTTAGAAGTTACTCACCATAATCAAACTCAGTAATAACCTTACATTTTTCAGTGTCTGTCAAATCTACTGTGAGAGGAGAGTATTACGCGTTCACTGGAATTCGGCTTGAAAATCAAGAATTCAAGCATAAAGCAATAAAGAAATTTGGAATGCTGAGGGTTAAGGTCTGTGAGTCAGCTCTTACAGACATGAGAAAACACAGAGAAAAAGAATGCAAAGAGCAGATTTTGTCACCAGCACGTTTTGCATCATTACTTATCCAAGAAAGAGTGTAAATAAGTTTCTAACCCTTTACACAACTTTAAAAGATATTCATCTAGCCACAAATTATACTACTACAGAAAGTTTCAGGTGCAAAATTGACACCTCAGGTGCTGTACTGGAGTCAAGCTTGCTCCTCAACAATGGTTCTGTACCAGGAATTCAGTCTTAGAAGAATTTTCACAAATAAATCCCCCAGCATACCTGCATTCTTAGTTTGGGTCTTTTCTTCAAAATGTGAAATGAGAAATTTCAAAAGCTTTTTAAGACTTAAAGTTAATTGTGTCTCCAGTTATGAATCTCTAAATTTACTACTGCAGCAATTAATTGGGGTAGGAACAGGATGTCCACCTTCATTAAAACACTCTGGAAAGGATTACCACTGCTTTTAAAATCCATAAATGTACAACAAGAATTCAAATCAAAATACACTGTACTTGGGTGAAACATTCCCACTCCCTCAGAAGATCAGTCTTTCACATAGAGTTATGTACAAATAAAAACCCATTTTCAAAACAGAGAAGGAAACAAAACATTAATTACAATGAAAATTTAGAAGTCATGAAAAAAATGCAGGTGGAAGTAGTTAATTTTTTATGTAAAGTCAACAGCATACAGCATAAGCATCTAACCTGTTGCTTGTCCATTTGTGCTATTTGAGTGAAAAGATCTTCACAAAGTCTTGGAATTATTCCTTCATCTTCTTCAAACCCCATCATCCTGTAGTTAGAAGAAAACTGCTACTTCAGCTTTGTAACTCTCTATAGCTGGTTTTAATATTCATTGTATAGGTCTAAAATTGAAATGCCATATGCTTCTACATTACAGAACTAATAAGCAACAGAAAAAAAACCTGACATAAGTTGGTGCTCATCTGAGCAGTGAGTTGGACAAGATGATTTCTAGAGGTCTCTTCTAATTCATCCATTCCGAAATGGGTTGAAACCCAAGTGAAACAAAAACCCTACAGCAACTAAAGAGTAACTCTAAACAGTAGAGTACAACTATTTAAGGTATAGTATAGTATACTATTATACTATACAATAGTATAGTCTTTACCTATAGGCCAAGGTAAATAGTATAAAATAAAAAATTGAGTTCCCACTTAAAAAGGAAAATCCTACCTTTGTGTAAGTTCCATATCTACTATAAATTGAATAGAAATATTAAAATTACGATAATTAGAATAGAGACACTTCTCATCCTCTACTATATATATACACACAAATCTACAATACTGCATAGGAAATATAAACCTCAGAGAGCTTTGGAGAGACGTGATAAATACTTTAAAAGAAATGCAAGCAAGAATAGCGTGTGGCCACGCCTGCAGCCCAGGTGTTGGCCGTTTCGCCGAGGCCGAAGGAGACAGATAGGGGAGCGGACAAGCTCCTGCAGGAAGTATTAAAGAAACTGGAGTGACAAGAGACCATCGAGACACAGCCCGTCACCACTGAAACACAGCCTGGTGCAGTTTGGGATGACTGACGATCTTGATGCCTAATCCACACAATGATTTGGAAACATCATTGTCCAAAACAATTTGTGCATGCATTTACTAGCGAATGTGATGACCATGTTACCTTTGGTCTCCCTCAGCAATAATAGCAACTAGTATATTTGCTCCAGATATAGGAGTATCTGCTTTATTAACTCAGCTACGCAAATTAGGATGCTGGCTTAGCAAACAAAGTAATCAAACCTCAATAACATTAGAAGGCTTGATTAGTGATGTAAATAGTATTAGACATGCAACTTTGCAAAATCAAAATCTCAAGAAAAAGCTTCTATTTTCTTCACTAGAAGTGGAAATAGGCCAACAACAGAGACACCAAAATATTCTACATCTAACTTGGTTAATTATTTTGGGTTTAAAATATGCAAAAACATTTTAACTCAATTCAGTAACTGTGAAATCTATTCCATACAATGTCCTCCAATGACTTTACACTGCATAATAATTGGCTTTTACAGAATTTTAACAACTATTAATAGGAACTTACGTGTATGATTTTCCAGAACCAGTCTGTCCATAAGCAAAGAGACAAGTGTTGTACCCCTGAAAAGCTCTTTCTAGGAGCGGCACAGCTAAAGTTTTATAAATCATTGCTTGGCTTGCAAAATTAGGATGACATTTGTCAAAAGACCAGAAACAGAAGTCGTAACTGAAGCTGAAAACTTGGTTTGTAACTGCCTTCAGTACAGTTGCCTCTGAACCACTCATAGAGATTACAGGGACTGAGTTCTCATTTTTCTCTCTGAAAAGAAGGGAGAAAGGAGAAATAAAAACATTAAAAGCATAAGCTCCATGGTTTAAGTTATAAATTTCCAACAATTGCCTTATAGAAAAGATAAAGTTTGATAATCATAGAATGGTAGGGGTTGGAAGGGGCCTTTAGAGATGATCTAATCCAACCCCCCTGCAGAAGCAGGTTCACCTAGATCAGGTTGCATAGGAACCTGTCCAGGTGGGTCTTGAAGACCTCCAAGGAAGGAGACTCCACAACCCCTCTGGGCAGCCTGTGCCAGGGCTCCCTCACCTGAACAGTGAAATAGTTTATTCTTATATTTAAGTGGAACTTCTTATGTTCCAGCTTCATCCTATTACCCCATGTCCTGTTGCTAGCTACTATAGAAAAAAGGGATGTCCCAACCTCCTGACACCCACCCTTTAGGTATCTATAAATGTTAATAAGATCTCCCCTCAATCTCCTCTTCTTCAAACAGCCCCAGTTCCTGCAGCCTTTCCTCATATGAAAAAACTTGTTTGATGAAAATACAAAGTATCTGAGTTCAAAAAACTGCTTCAGCTAATAAATATGTAAGATTAGCCCCAAATACCTATAAAATCAATTCAACCACTTTATAAAAATCTTTCTCTTGATGTTGCATGAATTATCAACTAAATTTTAAGTATGTATCATTTCCTTTAAACAAGACAAAAAATACAAAAAGAGAGTCAACATACACTACAAAAGCTACTATTAGCGTGACAAATAACAAGATACAAACCTGTGACTGAAAGGTCTTACACGCACTGCTACAGTCACTTTGCTGTTTTCCACTTCAAGTACATCTCTCTCAGTGCTATTGCTCTCAGATAGAGTTTCAGTGTTATCATTAGGTTTCAAACTTCTACTCACAGGAGGAGAGCTAGACACACCAGTGTTTTTTTTGCCTAAAACTTCAAGATGAGGTGTTCGTTTATTCGCAGTTGCCAGAGAAGGCTGATCCTGAGAAGTGCTGTTCTTCGGTGTAAACATTTAGAAAGCTGTATATATTTTATCTGTATAGAAAAGCAAACTTTTACTGTTGCACATGCATTGTATTTATCATGTTGTTACAGGTTTGACATCACTACTCACCACAGAGTTGCCAGCTGCAGTTAATTAAGCCAACAAGGAAACATTTGCCCTAGATCATTCAAAAACTGCATATATCATTAACAACAACAACAAAAAAAAGCAGATGGTCAGGAGAAAAAAGGCAAAGTAAGATGAGGGAAAGTGATGTAGAAGCAATCATTTAACCATTGCTCCAATATTAGTTTCTTTTAGTGCTACACTTGAAAATTACAGCTTTTGGGGCATTCTCAGAATTTATGCAATTACATCCACTTACACACGTGTCATGACTGTACAAAATGTCTATAACTCAAATGTTGTAAGTTTCAATAATTTCAAACCAGAATGTATTTATTACTCTGTTCAGTTAGACAGGGGAAACTATTTATGTTACATGAGTAAAACATACATTTCGTGGTTCTATTAACAGTTAGTAAAGAAATGTGGTTGTAAGCCATACATTTGTTTAGTATTTTTAGAAAATAACATCTTTTTCATTCAGCTTTAAAATAATTCATATAACAATAGAATTCTCCTTGTTGCTATAAGTATGCCTTGTGAATATTCACAAAGTTTTTCTGTAGAAAACTTATCTCCCCATTAAAAGCTCCTTCTTTGCAAAACAAGGTTCAAGACTCGCTGAAAGTACGCTCGTTCCTTATTTTTAATTTATTAAATATTCGTTAGCAATGAAACGCCAAGAGTTCCGAGCTTGGTAAACGCGTGGAAGAAACTGACAGCTTCACCAGCTTTCAGCAAACCCACCCTCAAGACTCTCGACATGGCCACAGATCCACTTTCCGATCACCCCGCTGAAGGGCGCCTCAGCGAGCCCTCAGGGCCCCCGCCCCACCTTCAGACCCTGCCCCGCCCTCAGGAGCTGGCGGGGAGGAACAGCTGACTGACCGAATCTGAGGCAACTTCGCGGGGAAACGCGTGCCGGCTCCCAAAGCCCGCCCGCTGCACTGGCGACCCAGTTCTTTCCCTAGAGAAGCCCCCGGCCCAGGATGCGAGAGCGCGGTCCCTCAGCTCACCGGCCTCGCTCGGCTCCGCACCCGCAGCGCCGCGCGCCCAGCCTCTGCCTCGTTTGAATGCGCCGCGCCCACGCGCATTGGCTCTCGCGAGGACTTGCGTCAGAGGGGGCGGCGGCCTCGCGCGTCCCGCGGGTGATGGCATCGCTCGGCCGCGTCAGGGCGCGCATAGCGGCTCTCAGCGCGGCCCTGCTGCCGGCAGCCCACGCCCGCCGGGCAAGGAGCCCTCAAACGGCAGGCACAGCCCCGCTCCACCCGCCCTTCCGTTAACGCAGCCAGCCTCTTGCCCGGCGGCCTTCGGCACAGCCTCCCAACACGCCCCTCAGGAGACAGGCTTACGGGAGAGCTGAGGAACTGCACCGAGGGAAAGAGTATCAAGGATCACTTCAGAAAATCTCCGCAAGGAATAAAATTTGGTCACTTGCTGAAGGATATATGTTTTATGAAAGTTTTGGCATTTATAACTGTATATTTATAACAGTATTTATAACTGTACAACTGAGACAAAGTTAAAAAAAAACCAAACAAACCCCCCCCAAAAAAAAAACTGTTAAAAGTAGCAGCAACAGTGCATAGAAAATAGTAAAAATAATAATATATATATTTCAGATTATCAGAAGTCATAGTAGGAATTGTCATTAATAAGTATTACAGCTGTTATTGTTAAAGAACCCCTGGCACCCGTGCCACACAATGTCAGCAAATCAGGCCTACTCTTCTTGCTTCTAGTTGTGTGGAGGGGGAAAAAAGCTAATAGGCTTTTAAATATTAGTTTGCTTCCAAAGTGTTCTGGTTTAGCAAGGAGCAGCTTTTGGCTTAGTAACAGGGGGAGCGGGTTGCAGTGAAGACCCGGTAAAGAGTTTGCGGACCCTCCCCCGGCTCCTGGGTTCACACCCACCTCCGGCCCGGGTGGGCCAATCTGGCGCCTCTGCCATCACTATTTAGGGGACGGGAATTTGGAATGCGAGGCAGGAGGTGTAAGAGTGGTACAAGATGGAGGTGTCCACGCGGACTCTTCAGCCAGAGAAGGAGGAAGGAAAGAGAAGCAGTAGACTGGAGACCCTTCTGCAAGCCGTGGCGAGAATACAAGTTGTGCCCCTGAAACCTATGGAGATCCATGGCAGGACTGAGAGCCACCAGCAGCTCCATGTGAGTGAGCCCGGACGGGCGGGGGACTGTGTGGGGAGACGGCCATGGCCCAGGCCGTGCTGGAGAGCCTGCACGCCGCAGAGCAGCCCCACACGAGAGGCAGAGACGAGCTGCAGCCTTTGGAATGGGTGCGCGTCGGAGCAGCCCGTGCAGGGCTGCCATGCTTATGAGGTACCCCACGGACTCGCAGGGAGGACTGGTGTGGAGTTGGCCCGTCCTGAGGAGGGACGAACGGCAGAAGCTATTGGGAGGAGACTGACTGAGACCCCCACTGCCTGCCCCCCCGAACCGTTCGGGGGGGGGCAAGGTAAAAACCCCGGGATCAGGGCTCTGAGCCTGGGAAGAGGGGAGGTGTGGCGGGAAGGTGTTCTTAAAAAGGCTGGTTGGACTCTTCATTGACGTATTCCTCTGTGTTGTTTCGTTTTGGTTATGTTTTGGGTTTTTGGGGGTATGTTTTAGTTGATGTTGCATTAAATTATTTTCTGTTTTCTTCCCCAAACCGAGTGGCCTGGTCTGTTTTGTCCTGGACCTTAAGCGGCAATTAAGCCCTCCCTGCCCTTGAGCAATTCTCAGCCTCTTCGGTACTTGAGGCTAATCGTGGTCTTTGTTCCCTGATGGGCCTAAACCACGACACAAAGTCAGTAGATCATATTGCTGTCCTTTGTCCAAAGAGCTAACAGAACTAACCTCTAACTACCTGGTACATCTCAGTCTGACAAAAACAGATGTTCACAGTAGCATGAAAGGTCTGAAGAAACTAATTCAAGCCTTAGTCTAAAAAAAGAGGAAAAAAAAGTTTTGATTATGACCTATCTCAGATTTTATATGTTACATCATACATTATTTTAATATGATTTTAGTCTCATTTCCTGAAAAAAAAAAAAGCAGCAGCAGTTGGTGTCAGAACATGCTTTAGTAAATAGGAGTTACACATTAATGTTTCATTAAATAAGAATACATTTATTATTTAACATGTGGCTTATCCTATTTTCCTGTAATGAAGTTATAACTATTTCTGTTATTGCAATGGGATTGAGCAGGACTTCTAACTAGTCCCCAAGCAATAAAGGGAAGGCTGCAGACAGATCCCACCACAGATGTGACTGGCTGCATCCTCCTCCGGTGGGGCCTGAGGCACTCTGGGACTAGCACCTCTTCTGGTCGATCCTGCCTGTGAAGGGGTGTCAGGGTCTGCTTTCCCCTCCCCTGAAGGCCTGTGTCCAGGTATGTGATCTCATGCTATAAGCAGTATAGAGCTGAGCCATAGGGCTATGCCTGTGGCGGCTGAGTGACACCACCAGCACTTCTGTTGTGATCATTTTTTGGCTGGGGCAGTGTTTGATAGAGGCTGGACCAGACCCCAGCACAGTGTGGTTTTGGCTTTACATTCCAAGCTGCAAACCATCTTCAGCTGTTTTATCACAGATACACTCCATAGTGAGCACATACAGAGGCTCAAACACACAAGTCTTTTTTCAAAAGAAAGATGAGATAAAAATTACACTCCTTAAAAACCAGAACATACAAACTTTGTAAAAAGGCAATATACAACAAAGCATAATGTTTATTTTTAATCCCACTTCATTATATTTACATAACTATACATTAATCTTTATTACCTCTGAGAATTATTTTTGTCATGTTTTCTAATAATGTCCATAATATTATCTCCTGTTACAAGACTATTCTGTAATTGTTTCTGTCTCTGTTGTTCCCTTCTCTTTTGGTCATGAAGATATGGGGAATTGAGTAGCTGTGGGGGAAGAATGGTGCCTGTTGGTTTTACTCTCTTCACAACATCCCAGAAGAGCTTCTTGCTGTTGTTATTGATAAAAGTAATTGCGGTTCCACTGTGACCCAATCTCCCCGCCCTTCCAACCTGAAAAAGCAAAACGCCATTTTAAGTTATCAACATTAAATGGAAGTCCTTCAATTCTCTCTTCAATTCTCTCTCCAGTTTGTTGGCTCTTCTTGTAGTTTATGGTCTCAAAACCAGACACACTAGAATCTGTGAGTATTGTGGCTTCATGAATGCCAAAAATAGGGTAATAATTAGTTCTCTTGTTCTGCTGGGCAAACTGGGTTTGGAGTGTGTGTACATATATGTAAATACTCACACACACACATGCACAAACCACCAATCACCTTCTTTAAAGCTGGAAACTCTCAGAAAAAAAAAATTAAAAATCAGAGGTGGTATTGACTAAGAAGAGGCAAATCGAAAGCTCACAGCTGGTTTCCTGATTGCATTGTATGTGTATTCCACACTGCACTTGAGCTGCAGCAGAAAGAGGAGTATTTGACCATGGACATTAAAATTTCCATTGTGGATGGCATCCTTCTCTATTCCTTTCAAATAATGTTTTAGCAATGTATTTATTTACCTGATGTACATATTCATCCATACTTGAAGGCATATCAAAATTTACTACCAGTTTGACATTGACTAGGTCAAGCCCTCGTCCAAGCACTCCAGTACTCACTATAACTTCATACTTCTCTTGAAGTAATCCCTGGCAAGAAAAGAATAAAGAAAAATTAATTCCTTTCTCCTTGTTTTTATTTTCTACCTCTCCAAGCATAGGTTAGGGTTAGTTATACAGTGTGAGAACACACCCTATGGGATTACTGTATTGCAGAAAAGGGAATGCCCCCTTGTATTCTTGATTCAAACAGGAATATAATTCACAGAGCTAATTCAAGACAGATCAAAATAATAATTTTAATTAAAAATCATAAATTCAAATGGATATTTAAATTTCCATTTCAAAGCAAATAAATACTAGAGACTATTTCCTAGGTTATCTGCATTTTAAATGGCATTATCATCTACAGTATTTCTGGGTGCCATCTGTCTCTCTTTTTCCCCAGCAATACACCAGGTTTTACTACAGAAAAGCCCTCAGGGACCCACCTTGAAAAAAAAAACAATCACTGGCAATTTAAAATTTATCAAAACCTCCATAACTTTAAGAGGCACAAACCTGTAATATGTCTGTTCTTTCCACCTGAGACTTTTCAGAGTGCATAGCGGTACACTGCAACCCTGTAATCTTACGAACAGCATCGCTCAACAGATCTGCTCCCAGCTTACAGTCCACAAACACCAACACTGGAGGCTTGAAGAGTTTCTTATCCTGTAAAATTAGGCAGATTACAGAAGAAGGTATTACAACAGTTTGCTGCTTATCATCAGCAACTTTGATTCAATTTCTTCTGCATGTTATCTATAGTGTTAACATGACTTGTAGACGAATACATGTTTTTAGACTCTAGAGAAGCAACAAGATACCAGTTACAAAGCTACACAAATACATACATGATAAAGATATCCCAGCACGGCAATCTAGTTTGCTGCTGTCCAGACGGAGGTGGGAGGAACAGGGGTGGAGTAATCCCTGAAAGCAATTAAAGCTCTTACATTACAGAACTACTGAACTAGTTACATGCTTAACCTTACTCCACCTCTTCACTAAATAGAGATTAGAATTAAAGATGAGAACCTGAGATGTGTAAAGACATGAACAGTTTTATAAATTGTTCGTATGATAAAAATATTACACTTACATTCAGTATTTCAAACAGCTTTTTCTTCTTAGATGGTTCTTCTACCCACAAGATAATTTGGCGAACATTGGAACATGGCAGATTCTTTTCTCCAATTGTTATTCTTACAAAATTGTGCAGCAGCTGATTTGCTAAGTGTTCAATGCCCACTGGAATTGTGGCTGACACCAGTATGGTTTGATGATCATGAGAGATGCCTTCTAAAATATCCAGAACTTGCTGCTGGAAACCCATTTTTAACATGGTGTCCACCTACAAAAAAAACCAAAAACATTAGATTTGTACCAGATTTATCCATCAACAGCAGAATCCTGCATGTGAATTGACAGAACAGCGATGATGTGTATGACTGCCAATCCAAACACAGGAGTGTTTTCAGTCAGAAAAAAGCTAAGTGAGAAAATGCTAAACAAATGGTCCATGCTGGTCTAGCAGTATTACCCTGTCAGGTACCTAAGTCTTTCAAAGCCAACAGAACATGCATTGTTCAAACACACTTCTAACTGTGTTAAAAGCTGAATTTTCTCTTAAGAAACAGATTTTATCTTTATAACAAACTCTCTGTATGCTTAATCAGTTACACTAGCCACTCACACTGGCTCTTCAAGGATCTCTGCATAGGCACTACGGCCCCAATAAGTAAGAACTTACTTCGTCCACCACTACAATTTTTATGGCATGTAGTTGAACAGAACTTTGCTTTAAAATCTCAGTAAGTCTTCCAGGTGTTGCTATTATAACCTAAAAAATAAAAGAAAAAACAAAAGAGGGTAAAAAACATAAACGAACAAAACCACAAAACACAGGAGTTATAAATTCCCTGAAAGGCCATATGACTGTCCTAGAAAAACGATAGTTACATTGGTGAGAAGAGCACTAATTAATGAAATCAGCTGTGTCTGAAAAAAATCGTAAAACTTTTATGGACAACTTCATAAATTATGAAGGCTCAAAAGGAAATGGAACCTTTTAGAACTCTAATGGAAGTGTCTAAATACAAGCAATGTAATCCACATTAAAATCCCTGTCATACAACTTGTGATACATCACACAACCTCTGCATATTTCAGTCTTTAAAAGCAGTACTATCATGCATGAAACTTTTTAAAAAACAAAAAAAAAAAGTATTACATATTTAATCAGAAGTCAAAATGTTAAATAAAACCACAAAATCTTGTATTGCTGTAAAATATTCAAGAGCTGACCATTATTTTAGTACTTTAAACTTAAGAGAAAGTGCCCATATAAGTAAATCGTAACATTTCTCTTTTCTGTGACTGACATGAAAACAAAACTCTCTCCACAGGATCTTTCTCTGCTATAGTCCATACCTTAACATTTTGCTTGAGACGGTGAAGCTGTGGTGGCAGTGGTAAACCTCCTACCAGGAGAACTGTTCTCATGTTTGGCAAACCAGCCATCAGTTCTTTAGCTTGCCTCTCTATTTGAATTGCTAACTCCCTTGTTGGTGCCAAAATAAGGGCAGATGGAGCTTCTGTCTAGAAAGAGGAGAAGAAATCCATTGAACACAGAATTACTTTATCATTTAGATAAAAAAGTTTTCAAAAAATTTAATCTCCTGGTACTAATACACTGTACAGTGCAGATAACTGTGGATACAATTAGACTGCTAATAGAGCTTCTATTCAAAGACAGAAAATAGGAAGGGAACAGATCTTTAAAAATGCTGGCAAAGGCAGTCTATCTCTCAATTACTCATGTTTTGAAAATAAAAATAATGCCTGTGTAAACAGACTGTTAGAGTAGCTTTCTGACAAAAAAAAAAGACCCGGAAAGTTAGCAGTTATTTGTAAAGATTAGCTTTTTTCTGTTTTACGTATTGTACCGAATCCTTAACAGAAATTCAAAATAAATTCCATATGAACTCAATACATGTGCTGCTAGTTGAATCCAGACATCATAGAAAAAATGTTTTTAGAGGTTTTGATTGTATAGGAAGAGACCATTTCCCTTTACTGTATTGCACCACTACATATTAAGTTTGAGGCAGAGAAAATAAATGGTGATAGGAACTTTATAGTTAAAACCTATATCTGAAATTTAAAAGCAGATTTAATAGCCAAGTAAAGATGAATCATTTAAGTGGTAACATCATAATTTTTCTTTTCCTGTGCATAAGGATTCTCAACCAAATCATCACCTCACAGATACTTCCACAACAAATTTACAGGGTAGGAATTCCTCTCAGACTGAGTTCTTAATTCCAGTTAACGCATACTAAGAAAGTAAAAAGAACATCAGGTGAAATAGGAGAGGCATTAAGAATGTCTCCATTCTTAAAAATATTGCCATAATACTTTGAAGATAGAAGAGTTACTTAAACCTTATTAATTTGTAATAAATACAACACACATACACAAATATTTGTCTGTGTATGTATCCATAAAGGCATCTAAACAGTCCAAAACATCAATGAGGATCAGGTCCATAATTTTCAAACCTACTCTTACACAGCACTTCTTGAGTAAAACCACTAAAGCACAGAGGTTGCACTGAGCCACATACAAGGTACAGAATACTATTTGCCATTACTTCTCATCACACATTCATGTCCTTACAAAAAGCACAGTAAAAGTTTTAATTGCTTTTTTCCCCACAATATCAAACAGGAGATTACCTAACCAGAAGATTTCAGAAGTTTTATTACCCTAAACTCCTGTATCTATTCGATGGTCAGCTGACCATATCCCAGTGGAAATTACTCTGTGAAATTATGCAAATGTTAAAAAAATCTCCTTCTGCCACCTGATACATGAAGATACAGGGTCAAATCTTGCCAAAGGTCTGCAATTATTTTCACTTTCAAGTCACTTATGAAGTTTTACGCAGAATTTACTCCCCTTTCTAACAAGGAGAAACTCTATACTAGGTAATATTAATAGAGCTCCTTTATCTCCAGACCAAAGCAAAAAAATATCCAAAGTCACTGAAAATAGTCAGCACTTACCCACTCCCAAGAATCAGTGGTCCATCAATCAAAAATAAATTAAAACATCAATAACATCAATAAAACCTCCTACAAGGACAGGTTCAGTTACACTTGGAACCCAAAAGACACAGCTGCAAACTACTTCTGCTATACACGTCAAATTTTGTTACCTCTTTCAAAACCTTCATAATGACAGGGAGAAGGAAGGCTGCTGTTTTCCCAGAGCCCGTGTCTGCACTAGCCACAATATCTCTCCCTAAGAGTCCAACAGGGATCATCTGCATTTGGATGGGAGTTGGGACTTCATAGCCAGAATTCTTTAAATTGTGGTTTAAAGTTTCAGGAAAACCACAGTGTTCAAACTCAACAATAGGTCTTGGTATGTGATGGCCCTGGACAGCAATACCCAGCTGCAGTTTAAGGTTCTCAATCTGCTCATCTCGCAAACCTAAAATAAAGGCATGATCTTTGTAGAAATAAGGTGTATTAAGCAAGTCAGCTTCTGCTTGAGATTCTGCTTTTGTGAGTTCATCAGATTTTAGCTTCCCCTCCTTTGTTTGACTTTGTAGAAGGTGTTTGGCTTTACATTCCAAGCTACAAACATCTTCATCTGTTTTATCGCAGATGTACTCTCCGTAGCGACCACATACAACGCACACAGGTTCTCCAGGTTCTGCCCAACGCTGGGATTTGCTGAAGGACTTTATGGGTTCTTCCAAAGAGCTCTCTTCAGCAGTATTTTGGTTGTCCTTCCCTGAAGTTGTACTAGCAACACCAAGGTCTCCAGCTACAGGTTCTGTGCACTCTTGTATAGCTTCATTCAAACCGCATCTTGAAGCAGAAGATTCTGTTCTAGCTGACTGACAGTCTTGGAACTTCGTGGTCTCCTCTAGTAAAGAGCCTCCAGAAGACAACTTATTTTTCTTAGATGTACAACTTTTGTCCTCATCAGCAGTCCTCTTGACTTTAACAGATCTCGGTAAAAACATGCTTCAATACACTAGAAAGAAAATTGTTGCAGTTGTTAGAAACAACTACTGTTGAGAAAGGTACATTTTCCTGTTACCATAAAAATAACTGAAGTCTAGGAGATACAGTGGCAAGCTTTTTCAGGGATTAGGAGCTGGTTCCTAGAAACTGTCTTGTTTAAAAATTATCTTGGTCTTAACAATGTTTATGCAATGTAAAGCAATATTTTAAACTAACAGTGGAGACAGAAAATAGAGAGATACACCTACAGTTAGTTTTCACTGTTGGACATTTGTAGTTGAATAAAAAAGCTGATTTTCACTGTGTGGAAATTTACCCATTATCCATGTACATCTTTGAAGATTTTAGTAGTTTCTGAGATGTAGAAACAAAATATACTTTCTTCTACACTAACAAAAACAAACAAAATCCATCAGTTTTGAAATGTGACAGTACAGGATCCACCCAAGACCACTCCTTTTATTGTCCTTTTCAAAGTCCACTCAAATTTTAAAAGGTTGGGAACTTTGAGATCTGTTTAGATTCCTGCTGTGTTTCTTCAGGATGTCAGACGAGCAAAGACCTCCACAATCAATTTGTCAGATCTCTACTGCAACACGAGGAAGATAAATTAAGGACCCATACATAACCACAACTTCTATATTCTGACACTTTCAGCGGTTGACTTTGAAACTCATGTTGTTTTCTCACTAATCGTTTAGTACGGTAGAAATTACTTTTAAAAGTACAGAAAATAGAAATATTTTATTCTGAATTAACCGTACTGTGGGTACCGGCGCCTGTCAACTTTTTAACCTCAGCTTTCTAAAAACTCACAAAGCTATCTCTTTTTACAGTTTTTTTACTGCCTTGGTCAAAGCAACCCCGAGCCATGAGGCGGCAGCAGGAGGCTCCCCGGTCCGATGGCCCCTGCTGACGGAAACCGGCGGGCGGAGCTGCGGCGCCTGCGTGGAAGCTGCTCCCCACCGGCGTTGGATCAGATGCCAGATCTCAACGCCTCATTCTTCGCAACAAATAAGAACTTCCCACAACAAACCAATTTACGAACTCGGCAGCTTTTAGGTGAGGGGGGAAAACCGTACTCACAAAGAGTGCCCGACTGCCCAGAAAGACTCTACCCCTAAGGGGCTTGGTGGGAGGCTCCTGGCCCAGCCGCCATCGTTGACCGCCCTGGGAAGCCTCCTTCCCGCGGGGCTCTCAGGCAGCGCGGCACACTCTTCCTCCTTCGGCCCCAACCCTCCTCCTCTCCCACCCAGACACGGGAAACCAACAGCCGCTCGCTCCCGCCGCCCTGCCCGCGCCCCCAGCCGCACTGCTGCGAGGCGGAGCCGACCCCACCTCCTCCTCCTCGCTGGCGGCGGAAGGACGTCGCCTCACGCAGCGCTCCCGGCCGTCGGTCCGCTACCGCCTCTCCTCACAAAATGGCGGCGGCCGCACGCACGTCGCGCCGGGCGAGCGGCCGGCGACAGCAGGGCCCCACCGCCGCTGGAGAGCAAGCGAGAGGGCCGGCCGGGGACGGGGCGCACCGCGCAAAAGGAGGCACAGGGCGGGAGCTGGGGGGGAGCCGAGAAACGCTGGCGGCCATCCTCACCCTGAGGCGGGGCGGGAGGCGCGGGCGGCCGGCCGGGTCCGCGCTCTTGGGCGGAGTGAGGAAAACAGCAGCGCCGGGAGGTGTCAGCGCTGAGCTCAGTTTCGGTGCGGGCCGGCCCGCGCTCCCGTGCTTGGAGCCTAAGTTGCCAGATGCTAGACACACCAGTGCTTGCACACATGAGAAAAACATATTATTACAGTGCATGATGGAGGCCTAAGGTATCCCAGAGAAATGCTTTGACCCACTTAAAGTGCAGGGTGAGAGAGCTGTTCATACATTGCAAACTGAGTACAGTATTTTTATTTTCATTAGTAAACAGGCATTCCTTATTTAAACTATATCACAACACATTAGAACAGCCGAATTTATCATAAGTCACTGCAAGGCAGATGAGACTGAGCTTCAACTAGGTGTGACCAGTACCCTAAGCAAACTAAGTTCGTGGAGAAGAGTACCAGGACTTTGATGTGTGCCCACTGAGAGGGCTGATGGATTCTGCTGCTTGGCCATTGTGAACAGGGTGGTCACTGCTAATCGTTTTCCAAGGACTCAGGTCACCCAAAGGAGGTCAGTCACCCCATCCCAGATCCTCCCATGCAACACCGAGACCTTGAGATGGTGTCACACTGTGTCATGGTTTGACATGACAGCCTTTTCTGGTAAGGGGGAAGGGGCTGCAAAGATGGCTCCTGCAAGAAGTTGCTCACAACTCTCCCCAGCTCAGAGCCAGACCCACTTCTGGGGCTGAGCCAATTAGACGCCTCCACGATCACTTTTTAAGAAGAAGCCGGAAGGGGAGGTGTCTTCCTCCATCTTCTTTTCCTTCTTCTGCCCCTTCTTCTCTTCTTCTGGCTGGTGGTGGTGCAAGGAGTAGGAACGGTGAGAGAAACAACCATGCGGACTCCAAGGTCAGTGATGAAAGGGAGGAGGTGTACTGTAGCAGAGACTCCCCTGCATTCTATGGAGAGACCTGGTGAAGCTGAGATTTATTTTCATTTCTTTAAAGACCCCGCATCAGCGGTACAGACTCATTTTGATAATGAGCCCGCATCAGGGGCAGAGACTCATTTTGCTAAAGCTGACCCCGGACCAGGGGCAGCGATTCACTTCATTAAAGACCCCAAGCCAGGGACAGTGATTTTGGCCGGAGGAGGCCTTGTCCCGAAGGAGGGGCCCTTTATCACTATGGCCGGAGCAGGCCCTGTCCCGAGGAAGGGACCCAATATCCACAGCTGCAACTGTGGGGAGGAACCCACGACAAAGCAGCTCATTAAACTTATGCCCAGAAGAGGCCTTGTCCCAAGAGAAGGACCTTGCAAGTGCAGAAACTGCAACCGCGGTGAAGAATCCACGTCAGAGATATTCACCAAGGACTGTGTCCCGAGAGAGGGAACCTGTATCGGCAGAAGCCGCAGCTGCTGGGAACAACCCACACCAGAGAAGTTTGTTAAGGACTGTGTTCCGGGGGAGGAACCCCGTGTTGGAGCAGGGGAAGAATGCCAGGAGTCATCCTCATCTGAGAAGACAGAAGCGGCAAAGCCCATCTGTGAGAGACTGACCACATCCCCCACTCCCTGCCCCCCTGAGCTGTTGCGGGGGGAGGAGGTAGAGATATCGGGAGCAGTGAGCTGGGCCCGGGAAGAAAGGAGGGATGGGGGAGGGAGATCTTAAAGTGCTGGTTGTAATTTTCTCATCATCCTACTCCCTTTTTGCTTTTATTCTGTTCTGTTTCTTGTAGAATAAACTTTCCTACTTTCCTCTCTAAGTCGAGTACTAGAGTCTGTTTTGCCCAGAACCATAATTGGCAGTGAGCCCTCCCTGCCCTTGTCTCAATCCACAACAATCTTGCTTATCTTTTTACTCCCATTTCGCTGGGTCCTCCGCCATCTTAACGAGGGTGGGGGTGAATGGGGGCATCGAGCGAGAAACTGTCGTGGTGCTGTTGTGCTAGCTGGGCCAAACCACGACACACTGTCTGTATCATGTCCTGGTTTTAGGCACAAGCAGGAAGACCAGAGTATGCCTTAAGTAAAAGTATACCCTATAACCATAAATTATTTAGTACCTGGGAAAGATATCTTGTTTGGAGCTATCTGGGTTGATGTACTCCCAAGCACTCCTTATAGTCCCAAGCAGATAGTACCTTGCCTCCCTTCTGCCTCCTCCTCCATTATTGATCCCATTACCCTAAAAGCATCCACACTGACGGGGAGTTCCCACTTCTTTTCTGGCTCATAACTTTTGTTGGTAATCACCATCATTTCCTGTTAAAAAAGAAAATCCATAAACACTAGCAGCCCCTTTGGAAATACAGTGGAACAGTGTCTAGAAGAACTGTCAGAGAAGCCAGTGGGTATAGTGTTACAACAAAGACACAAAACTGGTGGGGTATCAAGCAGATGGCCACAGCATTCCGTATCATTCAAGTCTGGTCACACTTGAAACACGGTCCACCTTGAACTATGCTGGATTTCTCTGTAGTAGATTATCACAGCAGCAAGACCAAGTCAGTACAAATAGGGGGTTTTAGTCTGTGTGGGAGTTTTAATTGACTAGTACAATTGCAAGAGACTATTGAGCTGGGGCCATTTCTAGACCTGAAAAACTCTCAGGAATCCTCCCACCCACACTCCATACACTCCTCATTCTCTGAAAATCCCCACCTTTCTCCAGTTCAGACTCGTGGCATTCTCCTTTGTTTGCACTGACTTTCTTTTCTTCATTTTCTCTACCAGAGACTTTCTAATATAGGCTAATTTCCTTGTCTTACTTCTATTTTTATAAGGTCATTTCCTGGAATTCAAAACATCATTCGCTAAATACAGTCCAGTATTTCAACAATATTCAATATGGTACAAGATGTTTCATACTCTACATGACTCTATATATACCATAATGCAAACATCCTATATGTATCAGCTTTTTTCTGATAGGTGTCTGTGACAGAATATTAGTCTAATGGAAACAACTTGGTCTAAAGGAGATGCAAGTACTTTTTTGATCATGGTAAGAACACAGTTCCGTTGAAAGCTACCATTCTGCCCTCACCTGCAATGACAGAAAAGTTTGCACGCTCTGATTATGCAGACATATGTTCAAATATAATTAATACAACTCTTACGAGTAACTTCAAATAACTACTACAAAAATGTACAACACACACACAAACCCATGTGAACAAAAGGACTAATACATACTGACAGATTTACTACGCAGATAGTAACAGCTTATTTCAACTTTACACAAATATGGGTTAGAATCACAAAGACGGTAACCATTCTAAGTGAAAATAAATAATTAAAACAAAAGAATGAAGTACAATTTATTAACACCAAGGTACCTCACTTTTTGGTCTACTTTAATACAGTGGGAAGATTTTTCCATATTAATTTGCAGTTTTTGTATCAAATATACAGAAAGCAAGTGGGGCATCTTGGATTACTGCCCTCAATTTAAAAATTATCTCTTTGCCTTGTAACAGCTGTTATTAAAAGCATGAACCAACCCTTCCCATCACTTGCAAATAATAAATAATTCAGTGAAACAAGACTGGATTAAAGCGGGAGACTCAAATTCTTCTACTCCCAAGCACACTGAACCCATGATAAACAGGCATTCTGCATACTAATTCAGAGACAATATCACAAGCATTTCAAAGAGCTGCATGACTATTGCATATGTCTTGGCTCTCCACAGTTCCCAGAGCAACCCTGTTGAATAAAACCTGTACCAAAACATAACCTGTAGGCACTTTTCCATGAATCTGGCAAGCAAGGTGTTCAAGTTATATACAGTGATTTGATTAAGGGATAATACATCCCAAAAGGTAAGAGTCCAAAACATATTACCATGAGGCATTTTACGTTTCTTTTGTAATATCTGAAATTTGCACTTAAGAGTGAGCTCCACTCAGTACATGCAGAACTACTGAGAATGGACTCAAATTAGTCCAAATCACACCGAGTGCATCGCTCCCTCAAGTGGCAAGTGGCAGTACTGACAAATATGAAAATTAAAACATGCTTCAAAAGAATGTGTCTCAAAGAAATAGTTTTGATTTTCTTTTATGCTATTAAGTATCTCAATGTATATCCTATGTCCTGTTCTAAACTAAGGAGCCTCAAATCTTTAATGTCTTTATGTTATAACAGATGAAGACATGATCTTTATGAAGAACATTTAAAGAATAAAATTTTTTCTCCGACTCTTGGGATTTTTTTTAAAGCATAACAGTACATGTAACTGGAGTTAACCAAACACTCACTACTTGAGTGCAAGGGAGGGGGAATATCTTTCCATTCAGAAGGCATTGAAGTCAAAGCATGCTTACCTGGTGATTGGCACCTCTGTCTGCTATACTTGAAGCTATTTTTGTTTCTTTCACGTTTTGGGATTTTGGTAATGTTTTGGGTCATCAGATTTGTATGTGAGTTGTCAACAGCAGCTCTAACCCAAAGCACACTTAATGAATAGTTCTTTGATTGAAGGAATCAGCGAGTCAGTGAATCCATGGGTTTCTCAATTACAGCTTTAAAGGAATAAAACCACCATACTGGAAACATCCAAACAATCTAAACCCAAATAATGGTGGCTAACCATTAACTAGTCAATTCTGCTAATATTCCTACAAAATGTTCTGATGTAGTACAGATACTACACACAGTAAATTTATTCTGAGGCCCAGAACAGGCCAACTCCTAAACTTTTTTTAAAGTAAATAATAAATAAAAGAAGTCTTGGACTAAGATGTTCCATCTTCCTGAGCATCCTCTTTGTATAAAGAGCCACATCCTAAGGAAACATTGTTCGATATTAACCTCTGCAGAACTGCGTGATAAAACTGGTAGTAAAAAAAAAAACCTAATTAAATCTGACTTGTTAAAGCAGATTACTGAGGTAGTAGTTAAAAAAAAAAACCCAAACCAAAACACAAAAAAACTAATCCAGTGGTCCTGCCCTGAAGCTCCAGCATTAAATTCCACTAGTCTATAGGGAAATAACTGTACAGAGCAAATCATGCAAATATTATGAACATAATTAAGGTATGTGGCTGTGTGCTCAAATACTACATATAATAGTTACTTTGAGAATTGATGGTTCTGATTTAATGTAACCATAGCCTTGGCATAAATGAAAAACTACAGCAAATAAGATCACCAACTCTTTAGTACAAGATACAGAGTACCTTCTCCAGTTAAAATGAATTAGGCTATGAGAATCATTCAGACCAACTTACAAATTTGTTATATCTCTGAGATGTACAGAACAAGGATTTGATCAAAAGATTGCAAAGCCAACTGCAAATTTCCAGGAACTTCCGGAAGCAGTAAACCAGAACCCAGACTCCCGCAGAATTCAGGTAGAAATTAACAGGATTGAACAAATCTTGAAATATAGCTTAATTAGAGGTGCATAGCTGAGAATTAAAAATTCTCCCTTTTCATGTTAATCTTTTTCTTTCGAGAGGATATAATTATCCTTGAAAACTGTTTACCAGTATGCCATTTAGATTTGTGTTCCAATTACTATGTCTGTTTGGAGGCATATGAGATTGCCATCTATTCCAAAACCAAGATAATGCTTCTACAACATGCACTTACTGAAATTAAACTCTCTTTTCCCCCCCTTTGCCCCTCTGAGGTCTCAGACAGAAGGCTGGGAGAGGAAGAAAAGAAAAATCATATGAGATAACAGACAAAAACCATAAGGAAAGAAGAAGTTTCAGTGTGCCAGGTGACCTGTGTTCAATGTGTATGATCACTTGCCCCTTCAAACTCTTTCCAATCACATCACTTTGTAACAGAGGCAGCCTTTTCTACCTAATCCTCAAGACTGATAAATGTAACAGTTTATGCTGTGATACATTGCATTTGTATTACAGAGAGACAGGCGGAAGAAGCAGAGCAGTGTGACAGACTCAAAGAAAAAATTACAACAGAAGCCTTTTGAGTAAATGGATATTAAATTTCCCTTTCTACCTCTAAAGCTTCTACTAGCATTCCTAGTTTTGAGCACAGCAACCACTGTATTCAGAATGGTCTGGAAAACGTGCAAGACAGCACCTAGAAACTAGACTTTTTACCAGTCATCTTGTTAAAATCTATGTCTGTACTAATCATTGAGTTTAACCATCATACTTCACTAGGTTACAATTGGTCCCTGTTCTGTCTCTGCATAAAGTCTGAAACTGGCCTAGTTGAATCCTCACACAAAAATTAAAGGATATGAAAAAGCTGTAATTGCACCAACAAAAAGTCAACTCACTGCTGTCAAAGTGGAAGCAAAATTCAGGATGTCCCTGCTACTGTCTGCCAGCTGTGACTGTTGCCTTTGGAAGCCACTGGTAGCGGCTGCAAAAGGGCAGATCCTTCCAGCTCCCATAGTTCCTGCTAGCAGCAGGCTTGGGGCCTATGCAGCTCCAGGACTCAGATCTCAAAAGCTTCCTTTATGTCAGCCTCCACCACTGCTGTAAGTGAATGTTACTGTTGGCCTCTAGCCCACAGATTTTTAAATTTATGACATGTCGCTCTTTGTGTACAGAGTACTCAATGGAATCTTAGTGTTTCAATAAAACCTACACCTTGTGGATATTTTTCCACTGACGTACACTGCAGGTCTCAGATACTTGTTTTTCAGACCTGTGGGATATTTGGCAGCAATGTCACTAGCACAAATCTTTGTCATGTGCTAAAAGAGACATTTGACATGACTACTAAGTAAAATAGAAGATATATCAATTGTGACTTAGTTTACAAAAAAAGTTACACTTTCAGCTAAAACACTTCTAGAGGAGGATTGCAATGCATTAAAAATACTTGGTCACCATTTGTAAGTCATTTGTCCGTGATTTTTTTAACAGAAAAGTATACCAGATGTCTTCAATTTCAAAAGGTAAAACATTTTTTACTTTATCTTATCTGCAAAATATGGGTTCCTTCCCTAGATGTATTTGCTCCCTATTTATTTCTCTTCTGCATAGAAAAGAATGAGAAGATTGTTAACATTCCCATCTACCTAAAATGAGATGAAGAAAATCTCAAAACATGGTTTGGCTCCTCTGATCAGTAAGAGAATGACCTGTACCAAATATTGGATATTATAACTATTTTCAATATTATTCTTATGAAGCTTTGTAAGGAAGTATACTATTCAATATGAAAATATAAACCAGAAGTACTTTTGCCTTAAGGGATACATCTAAAGTGTAGTAAGTGCAGTTAAGTTTTATTGCATAAGAAAAGATAATGTTTTCTCTTTTAAGCTAGATATCAGCAAATTCAGTCACAGTGTGACAAAATTTGACAACTTGATCAACTACTAAGTGAAAATACTAATAAACACTGATTATATGAGACTACAGTATTCAAGATAACAAAAAAAGATGAGAATACATCATCATGTTTAAAAAACCATTTATCACTTAACTCCTTCATCTTTTCTGTGACTCACATGCAGTATTTATGAATTAGCTGTTAGAAAGATTAAGCAGACAAACTTCCACGTCTGATGATGTGGTGGCACCAAGTTCTCCATCTGTGGTTTAACCACAGATCTAGGGACCACAGACTATGAAAGTTAAGCCAACAGGTTTGTCCATCTGAAATTCACTTTGTTACCTGAACTTTGTTTGCTGTGAAAACATGTAGACAATGCATTAGCTCAGCTAGATAAAGCACAATAGCTACTAAAAGAAATCAAGCCTCAAAAATGCAACATACCTCTCACTACCACCCTTGAATGGCTGCAGCCTAAGCTTTTTGTTGGAAAGATTCAAAGATGCCAGTAACCTTACAGCTGGTGTCTGTAACAGAGGGTAACAAGACAGAAATAATGAATGCCTCCTTGTTAAGCAGTTTTGTTTGTGCTGTTCCAAGAGCAATTGCCAAGAACTTTCCATGCAAACCTTATTTTTCTGGGATTTGTAACTTGACTGCAAAAATTCTAGCATGATAATGCTCAGTTCAAAAAGATAACGCTTTCAAGTTTCAGAATAAATTAAATTTACATTAAATAAGGTAAATAACTTATCATTTCATATATTTACTAGTTACTTTATTAAAAAAACACTCTGGTTAGCAAGTTTGTACCCTAGATCATAATACCTTTTCTAACTTTTTGGCATTAAGTATTTTTGTAGTATTACAGTATGAAAGGAGACTGTTGTGCAGTATGGTCAAGACTCCACTGACATGTATTTCCTTTTTAAGGAATACTATGTAATTATAGAATCTCAAGGGTTGGAAGGGACTTCAAAAGATTATCTAGTCCCCTGCCAGAGCAGGGCCACCTAGAGTAGGTCACACAGGAACTTATTCAGGTAGGTTTCAATGTCTCCGGAGAAGGAGACTCCACAACCCATCTGGGCAGCCCTTTCCAGAGCTCCCTCACAATGAATAAGTTTTGCCTTACGTTTCTTTGGAATCTCCTATGTTCCAGCTTGTACTTGTTGCTCCTTATCCTATCATTGAACGCTGGTAACTCCTCAATAAAGGTTATTAACGAATACATTGAACAGTACCGGTCCCAGCACTGACCCCTGAGGGACTCCACTAGATACAGGCCTCCAACCAGACCCTGCCTCATTGATCACAAATCTGACTTTTTTTCCTTCAATCATTCAACAATTCATTGGCTGCTCCTAAGGACTCTCTTCTTCTTTATACACCTGGTATTTTTATTATATTTTTATTTATAATGCATATGAAGCACACACGGGATTCTATCCACTAAACAATCCAGTGGATAAAATCTGTGTTAATTCTTAATGCAACTCAGTTGACTTGGGTATAAGGCCAGGCTTATGAAAAAATTGGCTAAGTTTAATAAAGCATTCTTACAAAACATAGGTCTAGCATTTCCATGTTAAAATATGTGGTGTTGGTTTTGTTTTGTATCAAGTGATTCAAAGCTTTGAGCCATGTAAAAGTTCCATTTCAGTGTTCCAATCATCTTTCTGGCACACAACCCATTAGGACAGGGTCATTTTGTACAGTTCCTTGCCAAAGTCGTACTGTTTCCTGTAGTAACTTGCAAGATAGATGGAAATCCGATTTCAGGCACAATATGGATTGCAGCCCAAGTTACAGAAGCTGTCTTTCAGGCAGTAGCCAGGTGCCAAGAATCAAAAAGGCTATGATAGGTGCCTGAACTGTGAAATAGTGGTGGCTTAGGCTTTTGCCTAAAAGAAGGAAATCTCCCAGCAACTCAAAACTAAGAGACAATCAAGACACATATCGATACATTACAAAACTGTTCTGAATCTATCTGGTGAGATCATTTGAAAGGAAACATTGGAAGGAACAGGGCCAGAAAATATGATGAGACAAATGAGACGAAAAATTTCTAACTTGGGTTTTCCATCAAGAAAATTTGCCTAGAGCACATCGTCTTCCAGAACATCCCAACCTATCTTACAGTTCAACACAAATCAAAACTAAATAATCCTCTGAAACAACAGTTCCTCTGAGACTATTTGCAATTCAGCCTCACACTGGTATATAAGGACTTCAGCATTCTTGAGGAGTTTGTATGAACTGAAGTCTTGATACTCAGTAAGTAAGCTCCAGAGTAAAATAAAGCTGCAGGGAAACAGCTTTCCCTTGACGTTATCGACGAAAATACTTGAAAAATAGAGCACTACTGCACTAAACTACTTGAACAAAGAGAAAACATGGCTAGCCAGATGGGAGACAAGTAAGAACAAAGAGCTCCTACCAGATCAGTGGAACTTTGAGCAAAAAGGCAAGGCATTGAAAAGGCTTCTGCATTACCCACACTGTCTGCTCTACACGAAGCCACAAAGGTAGTCAGTGTTTACAAGAGGGTGTTGGCCCTGGGAAGCATGACATGTCTTCCTTTAATGACTGAGGAGCCAGCAGATGCACAGACACAGAGCATCTCCATGCAGACGGTTCTTAATTATCTGTTGATACAGAGGAAACCTGCTCTCTAGCAGCAGTGAGGATATTGCAGTGGGACTGAGCTGTCAAATTATGAAATCAGAACAATATAATAATGTCGAAGCCTTTTCTGTTACTGTTTGCCTAGTCTTACAATATGTAAAATTTGATCATTCTGACTTTGAACTAAAATGGTTCATCGCTTTGTCTTGCGTTCCCACCATAATATCCTGGCCTCTGACTAGAACTTCTGTGATCTACTACAACAGAACTAGCGTTTATAATAGTTGGTTTCATCTGTTTCTGCTGAAATATCCCACCTCCAGCTCATCTCTTTGGAGTACAGAAGTTGAATAATATTCTTACTATACCAGTACAGTAACATTTCACACCTTGATGGTATAAGAAAATAAAACACGCCAGTATGCCATCTTTCTTGCCGAGATGGTTTTTGCTTCCCATCTCTTCTGGTGATCATGACTTACTGCTTTCCCTCGCTTCTGAAGAAGCATACTGCTAGCAGGGATAGAGACTTTCAAGTATCCAATTTCAACAGCTACCCTATGCATAGCAAGATAGGGTCCAAGTCCAGCTTGTTCACTCAGCTGAACAAGCTGGACTTATTATCAAGACAGAGGCTCACTGCAATGAAATCTGTTCTGTTACCCTACGGTCTCCAAGAAGGCAATTGCTTCCTCTCTGTTAAGAACAAACAGGAAAGGAGGAAAGAGCTTGACACAGAGAAGACTTGTCAGACCAACGGAAAGCTGATAATTTTTAGTACAAAATATCCATATTTCATTTATTGTTTCATATAATGATCCCTTTGATTTGACACAGTTCCTACTACCATACTGCTTCCCAGGCTGATTCTTCCCTCATTTAGTAAATTATAATATGTAAGGAGTGTACTGTGGCTGCTCTAAAACAAATCCCAGATTATGGAGAATTCTGAAGCATTTTACAGAAGTGGGAGTACCAGGTGTACTTGGTCTGTCTTGGACTGCTTCCAGGGCCACTACAACTAGGGCTCAAATACTCCCTGAACAGCAAGTTTCAGCTCCCTCGCCCCCTTCTGTCATCCATATTCAACTACGCTGGTTAATCCAAAGAGAGGGCTCTGTTTCTGACATCCATGATGATGATGGACATTAATATTTTTTGTTCCAACAGGTGGAACCATGGCTGCACCTTGCCCAGCTAAGAGAGCCCAGTTAACGACCTAAGCTTTAACTGAGTCATGTATACTATATAGCAAGAACACCATAAGACAACAGAATAACCAGAAAGAAGAAGAAATCTTTTGTAGTTAATTTCTTTTTTGAGGCATTCTAGAATAAATTAATCATCTGGGGTTTTTTTTCTTCAAACACAAATATTCTGCATGACACTCTTAATCCAGAAACACAATTAGATACACACTAAAATTTAATCATTTCTGTAGCACCGAGGATTTCTAATGGCACCTACACAGAGGATTAACCTAAATCTTAGGAAATCCTTGTTGGAGCCAAGTTTTTACTGTTAAGTATATATGAAAATTTACTTTAAGGGGACTACTGAAATAATAGTTCACCCTTCCATGTTTCTAGCATATGCTGAAATAGGACATTATTTAAATCAAGCTGTTCTACATGAAGCTTAGACATCCTACGCATTTTTTATATTGAAAGTGTTTTCAAAGGAACCGTCCAGCTTACATGTTGTAAAGATGCCCAAAGAAACTTAAATGTAACAGTTCCACATACTCAGATTGTGATGCCCTTACCATACATGCATTAATGAAATCTTTAACACCATCAAGGGTTACTATGTATAAATGGCTACAATACAAATATTTGATCCACATTTTCCCTTTTTAAACAGCATACCAGCGATTTACACTTGCTCCCTAATCATCAAAAAATCCTTAACATGCAACTTCACAATAAGTTAAGGAAAACAGTGAAACTGCTAAAAAACATTGGTGGAAAAATGGATAATGTTTCAAAGATGATATACAGAAAAAACCTTAAACCTTCATCATGTAGTCTCCTATGTTATTCCCTTGATTTGTTCTCCTTACCCATCTTCACTACTACTCCTTGAAAAAAATGAATTCTGCTGTGACTAAATGACACCAGAATTTTACAGTTCTAACAGAGCATTCCCTCCTATTTACTGCTTTTCTCATTCAGACACACATGTGCTTCAGTGGAAACCAAAAGCAGAGCCAAAAGATGGGAAACTGAAGTCTATTCATGCTCCACTAATAAATCATATATACGCTCAAAACAAATGAGCTTTCATGAACATTCATATCTTTCTTTACATGTTGAAGCAGAGAGGAAAAAAAAAAAAGTCACATCAATGGAGTAGAGTTCAACAGGGAAAGGATGCAATTTAGTATTCCCTCTCATTCAGATCTAGTGAAAAAGTCTTGCTAACCAATCTAAACTTCTTATACCTAAATGCCCAATTTGAAAACTAGCGAGGCTCGTTCTTCTCTGGAGTATAAATGATGCATTACCTAACAGCTCCCATAATGGCTATAACATTGCATTCTATTTTTGTACAAAGTGGGGTTTTTGAATGTAAATTTCTCACCACACATTTATTTTAGTGCAGCCAAGCTAGCTCTAGTATTTAAAGGTTATACTCATAAAAGCACACTCAGGATTCTCCTTAAAAAATACATCAGGCACAAAAGAAACAGGACATAGATTTCATGTAATGAAAGAAGATAGGATCTATTCTGCATCTTTTAAAGCTCATAATAAGAAAATATCAGTTATAGCAGGCTATGTGCTCTGTTCACAGACAGCCTGACAACAGTAGAATGTTAAGAAGGAGAAAGTACTGGAAATGGAAAGTATTGCACCATACAACTTGGAAGAAAAGTCAACTAAAAACCCCTATCACAAGTGCAATTCCAGGAGATGGGCAGAACATGAAAGCAGCCAGTGTGAAAACCAGATTAAAAAAATTAAAATAAATCTTTTAAAAAATCTAAGGAAATGTGACACAAACAGTCCAACAAGCCATGAAGTGTTAAAATTGGAGAAAGGTTTTGACTCTCACAGTCCACAGAAAAGGGACAGATCTGTTACTTGGTCGGTGATCCAGTGACTTATAACGGGGAAGATATAGATAATTTTTTCCCCCCCTTCAGGGAGCTACATTAGGTCAAAGTCAAGCTCAGGAAATGAAACCAAGTAGCATTTAAGTATTAAGAGAAAGGAGTGTTAGGTAACATGTTTGATTCTCATTGGACAGCTCTTTGGTTGTGCAGATATCAGGAGTAAATGAGCTAAAGCAGCTATCCACCTTTTTCCTATTTTATAATCATATCAAAAAATCACAGACAAAATGTCATATAAAGCTTTACTTTCCCTTTGATTCATGACTCTCAGTTGCTAAACTGTTTTCTTCCCTTTTAAATGCCTCATCACTTTCTGATTAGAAATTAATGGAAGAAATTGAAAGACGGTAATTATGTAACTGTTCTTGTACTTACTCACCCTGAAACATATTCCCCTCCAAAACCACGCTCTGATAAAGTTCCTAGCTTGCAGAAACTGCATACCTGCATTTCAGTAATAATATCAGAGTTTAGTAATTCAGACAATCACTGACTTGATAATACCTATTTAAAAATATAATCTCTGACTCTTACAGTTTTATCATTACTTACAGAGAAGTACATGTAACAAAATATTTTAAGTGTAAAAAGCTAGAATATCAGTAATTCCGTTTCACAAGTCAACCTTAGGCTGTTAATTACCTTACAGAAACATTTATAGATTACCTGTTCAACTTCATATACTCAACACAAAACCTGCTGAAGTCAACAAACACAATTTTTGGCCATGGCAGGCATTCCACTCTCTATTAGCAACAACTGTCATCCACATCATTATTCATTGCTTCACAATCTTATTTGTTCCTGTTGCCTGACACTGACTACAGGCTTGGTACATTCACTGTGTAAATGGCTAGACACAGAACAGTGAAGAATCAGGTCTATGATGTAATTACAGGATAAAACTAGTCAAATGGGTTTCTAATTTGGGGAAGAAGGGAGAAAACAGGAAGAAAAAAAAGTTTGTTAAAAAATTATATATATGTGAGCTGCTTGTTTTAATCCTTAATACTTTGTCTTTCCACTTGGAATGAACTTTACAGCATAAAATACTTCACAGCAGAAAGACTGTGTACAGAAGAGACTATCACTACTTAAAATACTTTAGGAAAAGCAGAAGGGAATGACTCCTCACTCAATTTTTGTATTTATCTACTCAGAACAACCAAAGCAAATTTCAGTATTTTTCCATGTTGACTGTTGATATCTTTGACAACACAATAAACAAGATCACATTTTGATATGTCTGCAAAAGTAGCTGGACTGCTTGTGCCAGTCCTCTACTGGCAGAGACATCTTCTTTTTCATTTACACATGTTAGACTCCATATTCATGCCTTCACTTCTAAGAGTACTGAACAAGTTAAAACACACTTTGACTGCAGTTGCCACAACACACCTTGTTTAGATTTTGTACTATGATTCTGAACAGGTTTCATCAGCACGAAGGCTGCACCCACAAAAATTTCTGCATTTTAAATTAGATTGATAGCAATGTTTATATATCTGCCTATCCACAACTGAACCTGTTGTCATTTTTGAGATGCATTCTCTAAAACAATAGTAATTTATTTTTTAAGAATCAACTTATGATTGCAAGAATTTTTGGAGGTTAGACTAGGTGTTTATTGTTTTCACATGTCATTAGTCTCAGTTACAGCATAGGTGATTTTTTTTCACGTGCATAGAAAGAGATGATAAATACAGGAGAACATTAAATATATCTGATGTCTCCTTATTTGGATTAGGCCACATTTCTCTAAGAAATCTGTTTGTAAGTATGATATTATTTTATAGAGACTAGTTTGCAATCTAAACTAGTTGGGATTTGGGACTTTTTTTTTTTTCTAGCTTTGATCATAGCGGCAGTGTAAAAAAAATAAAGTAATGAATAAAGTAATGTTAAGTAATGTAAGTTAATTCAAAAATATATTAAAAAAAGTTCAGTAAAGTGAGCAAATAGAGCTTTTACTTTAGTTGTTGAAAACTAAGCATGTACTCTCCCTGAATAGCGAACATTTTCCTAATAGCGAACATTTTCCTAATAGCGAACATTTTCCTAATAGCGAACATTTTCCTAAGTCACACCTGTATCTTAATTTAGGATTCCTGTTTCTGCCTTAAAGGATCTGGGAATCTTGGTCCTAAAGTGTGCTAAAGCAAAGATTTCTAAACTTTCCTCTTCCCCTCCCTTCTGCTGAACACTTCCAACAGCAGCTCCTAGTTTTGCAGCTAGGGAAGTACAGCTTCTGAGTGTTATGTGTGACAGTTTAGGAATCCCATCCCACAGAGCACAGGGGGAGATATTCAGCAATAATCTCTTGAAAAGCTGACCTCCATAATCCTTTCATTTACTTATTTCTAGTAAATACAGATTCATGCCAGTAAAACTGTGAAGTACACTATGGCCTCATAATCATCATGAGGCGCTAGAAACACATATAGCCATGTAACAATAGACTATCTATCCAGATTAATTCACAGTCCACTTCAAACACAAAGAAGTAGCAGTCTGAACAAAATACTATTTCAAACCTTATAGTTTCATGCTCAGATTGTGTTTACATATTCTTTTCATTCAGTGGGTTTAAAAAAATAACCCAAAAGCAACCTACCTCAACTACTATCCTCCACTACAACAGTTTGGGGAGATGCTCACTAATAAATCTAGACAAAAGAGGAAAAAAAAGATGGGTTAGCTAATAATTATTGTAAGTCAGGATTGGTCCTTCAGTAACCCAAGAAAGCACATCCAGATAAAACGGCAAAAAGAAAAGATGTTTTGGCCGGATCAGCTTCTTGAACTGGCTCAGGACATAGCTGCTGGAGCACAGAGGCTGGCGAGGAAGCAGAGCACGCTCCCACATTACACCAAACCAGGAATTATTTGCTGCCAAAACCCACAAATTTACTCCCCCCCTGGCGCTGCCGGTCACTCAATTACAGAGCCCATGCACGGGAGAGGCAGGGCGTCTCTCCAATGGCAGCAGCTGGTAACCGACACGGCCGCGCCCTCAGACCCGCATTTCAAAGCTAACTCATCCAATTCTATTTGAATGCGACTCATTAATCACGCAGTTACTGGTTCCTACCGTGACTAACACTTCTTTCCACACAGGTCACTGTTAAAGCGATTTAACACATTTCCAAAAACAGCTCAGGTACTTGAGTGAGATAGCAGATGGGCTCTAGGGCAAATTGTCACTACCTCCTGCTATTACATGAACAAGCCCTGAACCATTGTGAGGCTCTGTCATTTTTCTACCCGAGTATTTAGGAAGTTATAAATAGATGCAATTTGAAATAGAACGCACAAATACAGACGGGAGGGAGGTGGGGCCAGCTCAGCCCCGGCTCACCGGGCGCCCCTGCAGTGAGATGGCCACCGCCTCCTCGAAGACCCCTCACACATGGGGCACACACCGCAGCCCCAGCGCTGGGGCCGATCCCGATCTTCCCCAAAGACGTCGCGGTAGGCCCATCCGGCCGCCCTGTGGAAAGCGGCGACGCCAGCAAGCGGGAAGGCCTAAAAAACACCGCCCTTTTCCCCACAGCCGGGCATCGCCAGGCGCCCCCTTACCGGCGGGAAACACCGCGCCCGTCTCTCCTGCTGGGTTAAGTCTGATCTAGAACCAGCCTGAGCTGCCTCAGCGGCCCCCGACCCGAGACACAACCCCCTGCCCTTTTTCGCCTGCCCGACCCCACCTGAGGCGAGAGCCCTGCTCGCCGCCAAGAAACCCCCTTGTGGGGAGGAGCGGCCACGTGACCCGGCGGCGGCAGACGGCGGCGCGGCCCGGCCCGGCCCGCCCCGCCCTCTCGCGCGGCTCTTCCCGCCCCACCGGAGGGGGGAGGCGGTGGCGGTCTCGGCGCATGCGCAGCCGCGTTTCGCCCATCTAGTGCGGCAGCCGCGGGTGGAAAACCGCAGCGGCAGCTGCTGAGGGGGGGCAAGAGCGCGGCGTCTGGCTGAGGGGTGGCTTGGGCATCGTCTGGGTGCTGGGTAGCGGAGAGGCAGCTGGCACCGCTCACGGCCCGGTGCAGGTCGCCGCTGAGGGAAGGGTAGCGTAGCGGGCTGCGCAGCGTTTTGGGGCTGGTCCCCGGCGTTTTGACATCTCGGCGCCTCCGCCGGGGCCAGGAAGGGCCTGGAAAGGCTGCGAGGGCCTTACCGACGGCTCCCACCCTGGGCCGGAGTTCTGGCGGCCGCGGCGGCCTGGGGTGCCCAACCCCGGCTGGAGGATCTCCCCAGAGAAGAGGGGGCCGGGGCTGCCGGGGGCCGTATTTCGGAGAGTAGGAGGCGGCGGCGTGAGTAAATTGAGACAAAGAGCGAGGAGGAAGAAGAGGACACTCGGTCTCTGCCACATTCCTGTGCAGAGGAAGGCGGGAGGCGGTGTTAGCCCTTTACGGACAGCTGGGTTAAGCGCTGCCCTCAGCTGCTGTCGGCGTATTTACAGATGTCTCTCCCGGCCACGGGAGCTGGAGGAGGAACAACCATGTAAGTTCCGAATTGCCTGTGGTCCTGAGAGAAGATGGGGGATGCTGCAGACGCTAAAGAGATGAGGAAGACTTTCATTGTTCCTGCCATCAAACCCTTTGACCATTATGATTTTTCCCGAGCGAAAATCGCCTGTAATCTTGCCTGGCTGGTGGCCAAAGCCTTTGGGACAGGTAGGTGGCGTCTTCTGCTTCCCTTTCTTTGATGCTGGTTCCTGCTTGGTTGCTTCGCTCTTGAGGACGTGCGAGCTCTTCCCTGAGGAGCTGAGAAGCAGTGGTAGGAGATACGTAGGAAGTGGTTTTGGTCTGTTCGCTCATCTCTAGGTTCCCTTACACCTTGTGGGGTGTTTTTTGGGGGATTTTCTCTGTTGTTTTTCTTTCATGACCTGTGATTGTTTTGGAGTAATACCACTGTTTATAGTAGCAAGTAATTTTTGTCTGTTGGAGTGAATATAATTTTATTTGAGGATTTGGCTTTTAAATGGTGATTTATTTACTCACTGAGTCACGCCTCTAGAATGTGAAAAAACACCAGCGATCTGTGTTTGTTGTCTTGGACCTTTTCCTAATATTGATTAAGAGCTGAATTGGGGGCTAGCGATGGAAATGGATGTGCACTGTGACTTTTGACATGCATGACAGGAGTCAGTAGCCATTTGAGTGGTTAGGCAGTAAGAAGCGTTTCAGAAAAAAAAAAAAACCCAAAAAACAGTATTTGATGTCAGATTTTGGCCTGCACGATACAGAAGGCTGTCCTTGACTAGCTTAAGTGGAATTGATTGTAATGCCTCTGAAAGGCATTACTGCCTCGTTTTTGAGAACCTGGGCCTTGAGAAATACCAGACCTGTTATTCTGTGCTTGAAATATTGTTGGGCCTTGAGGAATACCAGACTTACAGAGGTCTTCTGAGGGAAGCATTTCGCAAATGTGCCCAGCTGTTTGTTTGTTTTTTAGTATAGCTATAGTATATCAATCAATTTTCCTTTGGATTAAAAATTTTCTTTGAAAGGTGAGTTAGATATTAACAGTCAGTGTTTTTACACCTATTCTTTGTAGAATAACAGGAAAAGGTTCCTCTGTCTGGGATTTTCACCTTTTGTATTTAAGGTCAAAACATTGTTATGTATTTGAACTGGGTTAAAGATGTACCTTTATGATACTTCTGGGAACTAGTGATATGTGACATAGTGCTTCTAAAATGCTACTTTCAGAGTGTTGGAACCTAGTGAAATTTTAGTAAAGTCAGTAGCTTCTGAAATGAAGTGCATCTTCTTCATTTTAGAAAGAAGAAATACTGTTTATAGGAAAATGTGTCGATAAACCTAGCTTTCTTACTTTTGTGAAATGTGGGCAAATATGTTTCTGTAGCTAGCTTTTTAACTATGAAACTACGAGAGGTAAAATAGTAGTAGTGAAAATTCTTGGAACTACTTGATTACATATTTTCAGAGGTGATTATCTTTTTAGGTAGCTTGGTTCTATAGGTTCTTCTCAGGGGATTCTGGGTGTATAGTACTTGTGCAATTATATAACCCAGCATTCTAACCCAAAAACCTTATTTTGCAGCAATTTGACAGATTCTCAGTCTGCAGTTGAAATCTTGTCATTCATATTAGTTGAGTTTCTATTTGAAAAAAAGCAACCTTTGTGGTACTTTTCTGCTATTTTTTATAAAAGGTGTGATCCAAAGCAAATTCATGTACTCCTCATTAATGAGATTTTTCTAAGATGCATAAATAAAACATGATTAGAGGAGGTAAATAGCTCCATAGTGTAATAGCGGGAAGAGCGGCGAACATATACATTTGCAGTGTTTCTGATCACACAGTTCTCCCACTAGGTTAATAACACTAGTAGTCTCAAAGAAGAGTTTGTGTCTGAAGTAAGGAAAAGCAGTATACAGGACTTACATGTCTACAATACAAACACTTCCTTTATACTTGGAGCAAAACAGAAGAACTGACCTTCGCCTTTTCCAAGAAGGAAGGAAGTTTGGGTTTGTTAAATTATTTTAGTTCTTTGGAGTAGATCACAACCTCAGTCCTGTCTTCTACTTATTGCTGTGTACACTTGTACAAAGGAAATACAAAGGATGATTAGTGTGTTTATGGATGCCACATCTTATTTCTTTTTTTAATCCCTGAAATGTTGGAATTCCTTAAGTGGGCAGGGGAAGTGAAGGATTTTTCCCCACCCTCTCTGAAAGAAATTAATGCCGTTCATTTTGGTTAATGAGAGGCTTAAGTTGTTGGCAGTCATGTGTCTATTGAAGGAATATAAGTCTTTCTATGTGACTTGGACACATCTTTCAGTAGACGTATTTCACATTTTGTAAAACATTTTAGTACCGTGAAAGTTGTGGATACAGCTTGGCAAAGTGTTATGAGCAGAATTCTCTCTTGAGAAAAGACTTGGAAATAGTTACTAATCATTGTCATTTAGTGGTCACTTTTGGTGTTTGATATTTATATCCAAAAACCAAGAAACCACTTGCAGCTTCATGAAGGACCATAGCCATATACAAGAATTGTCAGGCCCACAACACAGGCAAGTCAAAGTTAGATTTTCTTAGCGAGATGTCCTGTGAGAGTACACCAACACTCATATGGAGGGCATCTTTTATTACAAAGTTCCTAAAGAATAGTAGTTGATGATAGCATTCCTACTTTAAGTTTTGAGGGAGCATAAGATTCTGTGCCATGGTGTTTTGCTGCAAGAAAATGTGTCAATGTTAGGACAGGTTAGGACAGTTTGTTGAGTGCAAACACTAAATTTCAGCATTAAGTCCCAGTGCTAGGAGTTACCCATTTCAGTGGAGAAAAGCTGTTTTCCAAAGAAATTATTGAACTGTAACAATAACATATGCTTTGACTTACAAATATAATGGGACCTAATTAATAGGAATAATTTATAAAGGTCTTGATGCTTTTGTGTTGCTCTGTTGTATTTATTTGTAAAACAACAGGAGTGTGTTTCATTATTTTGGAGTGTGAAGTTTTTGTCTCTTCACTCTACTATAGGCATAGAAAATGTGTCTGGAAAATTTGTTATCCATCCACCACCCTAAAGACAGTCTGAGCTAAATATATATTGTTCCTGACAGATGTTTGTTTGGCCTGTTTTTTGAAAATCTCTAATTATAGAGATTCCATGGTGTGTCTGCTCAGTTTGAATCCTTATTTATCTCTGAATGTTAGTACAGTGTAATAATCTTGATGTCTCTTGCTACACTGTAAACCCATTACTTACTGTATCCCTGCTGGATGTGAGAATGATGGGTGCCTTAACTCTTTGTAACATGTTCCACATAATAAAAAAAGTGCCACCTCTCTGTTCTGCTGTTTAGACAAATATTTTTTTAACTGCATTTTTGTAAATCAAATTGTTTTGGACTCTGTTTTGGTATTTGGTTCGTTGGGGTGTTTTACTGTATTTTTTCCTGTGGTCATTTTTGCATGTATTCTGTATTTAGATCTAATGATCCATCTAAAACATTACTGATAGATTTGAAAAATTATTTCATCTTTCCAACCTAAAATACTCACATTTATTCACCAGAGTATGAGGTTTATAATTTTTTGCATCAGCCTAGAATTGTTGACTCAGTCTGATTCACTGTAGCTCCATATCTTTCTCTGCAGAACTGCTGCCCACTCAGCTGTTCCCGTCTTGTAATTGTTCAGTTGTAGATTCCTGCTTTGCAGCTAAACTTACATAACTGCATCCTATTTTCAAGTCTTTCACATAACAAAATAATCTTGAATAATAGTGTCCTCCAAAATACTTTCTATCTCTTTGTCACTTGGAGTTGTTTCTCTAGAACCTCAGATTGTACAAATGAAGGTAGTCATTCTTGAACCTTGAAGTACATGTTCTTCCCATTTAATAGGAGGACTCTGAGTACTCTTTGAAAATTGTTTTTCAGACAGCTTTGCATCCCATTTTTAGTTACTGAGTTAAGACTGTCTCTGGTACATATGATTCTCGGAAAATTATGGGAAAAATTTTACAGTCAAGTTAAATTTGTTGTTGCTCTACTGTGCATACAGTGTATTACTCTGCACAGTAATACATTTCACTGGTTTATCATGAGGGTTTTTTGGATAGAAGTAAACTAAAAACTAAGTAAAAGCTTCACAAGTCTGACTGCTTGTCCTAAATGTATGTTGTTTAGTGTGTTTTAAACATGAGTGTTCTCTGCAGTCAAAATAAAATAGTCCATGTAACCTTTTAACATGAAATCTCTCCTTTATCGGTGTCTAAAGCAACAGATAATAATTGTATCATCTACAAATAAACACCACCCAAGAAACTTAAAAATAGCTTTCTCCTGATTATAAGTAATTTCAGAATTCAGATTCAGCTACTTGCTGCTGTTTGCAGATATTGCCAGTAGAACCAAGAAGGGAGGAAGCGAACATTATGTATCTGTCAGAAACAAGTTTTAACTACTCTCCTCTTATATTGAGTGTTGCAGACCAGAACACCTTTTAATCTTTTCTTAGCAGACCTAATGTCTTTACTTTTTTGCTAGCTGCTGTACTGAGTAAAACTTACATAAAAGTAAATGTTTGAGATTCTTGTGAGGACTTTTTTTTATAATAGATTCATTTCCATAAACTCTCTAAAATACTTACTGACAAATTTATACTTTTGTCAGTCCTACTAAAATCAGTTTATTGGACTGATCATCTACTGGCATGTTCTACTTAGAAGCTGATTGTATCACTTCTTTCTGTAAAACGTGGTTTGAGTGTAGATCACTTTTAAAAGTAAATAAATAAAATTATATGAACTTCTGGATCTGTTTGGTTTGGCAGAGTATTCTGAGGTTGTAGACTGCATATACACAAGTACAGGAAGATGAATTAGCAAATGAACAGTTGTCAGGTTTTTTTCTACATGATGCACCTCAGATAGATTAGTTCAGTTGGTTTCATGTCATTGAGCTTTTTCTGAGCCTATTTATCTTTACTGAGCTGTCTGTCTGCAGCATTCCTTAGACCTGACAGAGACTGTAACCAAATTCCCATTGATATCAGGTGATGAGATGAAATATATTTCTTCTTATTATACATAGTTTCTCTTTTATATTTTTTTACCATTATTGCAGTTAGTATTGCAGATATATTTTAATATATTTTAATAATATATTTTAATTTTTTCAACCACAATTTTGGATTATCTCTTGGGTTACTTTAGTGATTCCATGTTTAAGGTGGCTCTTGTTTGAAGTTTTTATATGCCGTTAATCAGGAATTTACCACCTTTCTAATATGAGATGTTACATAGCTTGATTTCTACAGCTAGGTAGTAGATTTTAATCAGCACAACTAGATACACTTCCACTCCTGAAATTAGTAACTTTTAACTACTTGCTTTGGTAAGCCTAGGGCTTTGAATGAATGCTTATGCTGATCATTCTGGAAAATGAGTCTGGTGGTGAAAAACCATTAAAGATTTTGCAAGGAAAATAGAGTTCTCTCCATACCTCCTTCTCTTCCCAGACAATACATGATTGCTGTATCAGATGGTAGTAATAAGCCTTTTTGATACAGAATTCAAATGTAGTGTTTGAAATCTATTCCCCAACAGATTTTACAGTTGTAGCTGTTTCCCATGTGTTTTCTTGTTTTTTTTCCCAATTAAAAAAAAAGTCTTAAACTAAGAGAACCTGTAAGCCAGACATCAAAGCAGATGTGTCAGCTCACATCTACCTAGTTATGGCTGACAAAAGTTTTCATTGATTTAATAAAGTCTTACAATAGTTCAAGAAATAAGTGTTTCTCTCTAAAGATCTGAAACAATCTTTTGCCTTGTTCCATAGGTTATTTAAATTATACCTTGACTATAACAGTCATCAGGGTGCTAGCTGAGTGAGATGTAATTATAACTATACTATTATCTTTATATTTCTCTTATCTTACCCAAAAATAAGTTCAGAAGGCATTTATATTAATATTAATTCATCCCTTTATTGCCAGGGTTTAAGTCATTGTTTTGTCTTTAAAACCTAAATCATTAAGCAGATTTCAGAAAGGTAGAGTGAAACTTCACATTTGAATAGGAAATGCCTTAACCCAACCACTTCTGTATGCTTTGCGACTAGCTCTTCCTGTTGTGCTATTGGACAGGATAGACAATTAGCATGACCCAGCAGAGTATTTCTTACATGATTCTCAGTGCTCAAAAACAAAGTTTGAGTGAGCTATGATGATAAAGCCTGTGCTTGTTTTCTCCCTGGATATCTTGGGGTTTTGGTCTGGGGTTTTAACATGTTGGGTTTTTTTCTTTAATAAGGAGTCCATTATTAGTGCAGAACTGCTGTTGAAGCAGTTGATGGTGGTCTGTCTATTTCTGTGGCATTTAGAGGCAGGAGCGTGGAGTCTGTTCATTCATCATTCTTCTCCTGTGTTAAAGAGCCTTTCAAGTTCAGATGGACAAATTTAAGAACTGTGACACTTAATTGTCTGCCATACATTTATAGAGGTTGACGTTTAAGGTCCTTGTCCCTAGGCAGAAGTGTGCCTACTGCCTGCTAGCCAAGAAGAATGTGACAGACTGATGCAACAACCTAAAAAGTAAAAAAACTTTTTTTAATGTCAACTGTCACAAATCAGTTTATACTTCCTGATTAAAAATCTTGCTTCACGATGTTTCTTTTCTCAGTAGCAATCAGTTTGATTCATGGTTTGCTAACCTGCTGCAAGTCTTAAAACTGGTATACTCATCATTGTCCTTGAAGGTGTGACCAAAATAAAAAAGCAAATAGGATTGTCTCCATTTTTCTACGGAGGCAACTACAAAAATTCATCAAAAGCACAATGCATGTAGATCACAGTTCTCTGACATTATCAGTAATTGAACTCTTGACTTCTGCTTTCTTGTGAACAAATGGTAAATGTGGCACCAAAATCTTTGTTGGCAAATGGAGTCTGAGTGAAGTAACCTGCCATTGTTACTTTTGGCAGAAGCATACCTTTGCGGTTCTGCCGAAAACTATCAATTGAGTCCATTAAGATTTGATATAAGTTCATCTACCTGTTTTCACTAAAAAGTGGTTAAAAGTATTAATCAAACTTTTCGTTAAATAATTCTGTATTCAATCTCAAAGTCTTCTGCAACTAGTGGTGTGGTTTTCTTAATGTCTTTGTTTATTGACATCGGTAACCTATAAAGATGGAAGTTTTCTAGGCTGAGATGTAATATGGCCTTGTGGTTCCCAAGAATGATGTATTTAATCAGAGAGCCCATGGTGAAGTATTTTATATTATCCTCAGGATTAAAAAAGAAGAGACCTCATCAACTAAGATTTTTAAGCTTTTGGATTTCCTTAATGCAAGCATTCATAAATCTCAAATTGTTCACTCTTATAAACTTGAAAAACTCAAGTCTTGTAACTCATAGAATTGTATTAATCTGTGTGGAAATTTGGAAACTTCACAAAAACACAGTTTGTTTCTAAAGAAAGTATAGACTTTTCACATTAATAGAAGTAGTTTGTTTTCCAAAGGAGGAATTCTAACTGTTCTCCAAAGAGTAATTCACACTTACCTGAACTGAGAGTTTTGTTTATAAAACAACTTTTAAAGATAAATTCAGGGGTGATACTCATGAATTATTTTTAGATGATTCCTTCCCTTTACATTGGTCTATTTAAATGTAAAGTTAAGTTACAATTCTATTCTGCAGTGGGAAGAAATAAAAATCTCCTTTTTTGCTTTAAAACTTGGAAGAAGTAATTTAATTTTTTCAGGTTTTTTTTTTTTCTTCTTCAAAGACAGAATCTTCAGGAACTTCGAGTCCACTACAATTCAGGGGAAAAACTGCCTGAAGATAAGTTGAATACTGTCTTAAAGTTAGCCTGATTAGTAACTTTGTGTTATTGTTTTGGGCTAATAGAATGTTTCCTTTATGCTCTTTTCCCTGCGTGTTGCACTTGTATATTAGCTTCATTTATTCTCTTCTCAGTTCAGTATTTACAAAACTGAAAATGTCAAACTATTTTTTAAAACCCTCAACAAGAAAATATTTCCAAAACAGACACCTGTGGTTCTGTTGCAAATTGTAGGGAAAAATAGGGTTAAAGCAGTCTCCGAAGATCATCTAGTTTAATTTCCTTCTCCAAGAGACAGCTTCAAGGTTAGAGGCTTCTCAGGGCCTTGTCCCTTGAAGTTTTGCATGTTTCTGTGGATAGTGGTTCTGCATCTGGGTTCCCAGGCAACCTGTGCCTCTGCTCTGTTGCTCCGGCTGTGAAGAATTTTTTTGCTTATATCCAGTTGAAATTTCCCTTACAGCATCTCAGGACCACTGCCTTTTGTCACTTCACTGCACAGTCCAAGTCCATGTTTCTGAAACCTGGTGGTTGGATGCTGAAGAGTGCAGTTAGAGCCTCCCACCACCTCTCCAGCAGAAATACACCTGGTTTGCTTGGTCTCATCCATATTCCATGTGCTCAATTCCATGAACTCAGTATAATATAATAATAGAATTGCTGTACTTTGCCAAGAATTTCAAGGTCAAGTGATACTTTATGTCAGTGTGTGTAACAATGTATTTATTTAAAACTGTTCATTTACTTCAGGGTCTAATCCTGAAAAACTGTTGTCAGCTCAGCAAAAGAAGGGGACTGGTAAAATTTGCACGTGTTGGGAATTAGTGTTAAGATTCTTCTCTACCCAATAGAGCCATTTAGCCATCTCCAATCCTGCCAGTTTTTAATAACAACCCTGTTGGTTGTTCTGGTAATCTGCTGAGAACTGGATATAGCCTTGAAATTCCCTTGCACAAGACTGCAGAGGCAAGGCATGCTGATTCTGGAAGGGCTGTTACTTTGAAATCATTAACAGGAAGATTTTCATTTGTCTAGCTGCTGTGCTTTTATTGTGTTTTTTAAACTATAAAAAACATGAGCATACAGTTTGAATCTTCTATCAAGGATCTGTTCTGATGTCAACCAGATTGACAGATGTTATAAATGGGGAAAAATGCATGTGTTTCTGTCTGTGCAGAGGGAACTCTGACAAGAGTTTATTGTGAAAACGTCTGATCATGTTGCAGCAGGGACTCCTTATTTGTATATTTTCACATGCCTAGTTTTTATAAATTCAGAATATGTTTGTTTTTAAAAAAGGCAAATCTATCTGTGGTACATTGTGAGATATTAAAAAAAAAAAAAGATGTTTTCTAATGCTTTCTATCTTGAGAAAATAGCATGAAGATACTCTAAAAGTTGGCATTGGAAATTATAGAGAATGAATTCATGATAAGGATTGAGCTCCTGTTACTGATATGGGTCCTGAGAGACTTGAGAAATAATGAGCTTAATATTTAAATAGCCAATGTATAGACAAACAGGGAAAAGAAAGAATGACAGGTAGAGTTGAGATAGATGGAGATAATACCAAGGGAAGCAGGTACCTAGCAGTACAGAGAGAGTTCCGTAATTAGAAATGCTTTTTATAGTATTGGACGATTGTAGGTCTTGTGGAGTCATTAAGTGAAGCTGGGAAGTGGCAAAAGATTGTAGTATCATTGCCTGACATGGGCAGATTTTTTTTGTTAGTAGTTTTATTGTTATCTTGTAAAAAAAAAAGTAGCGCCAGGCGTTAAGATTGTATTTTAAAGGATAAAGTAGTTATGTTGACAGTATATTTCCATCTGTATCGGCTGTCAGCTTTATAGTCAAATTTAGACTCTTTGTTTAAGCAAGTTATAATCTACTCCTCTCATTCTCTTTGATATTCTGAATTGGCAAGTAAGAAGTGATATCACATCCTTTTTTTGCCATCCTGAAGACATTTAAGAGTATGTGTTAATATCTCTTTCACTTTTTGCCCTCTATAATGTCTATTTTCTTCTTTGACAGCTAGAAGGCAGCTAGCTCTTTTTCCAAAGCCCATAATGCAAGCACATGAACTGCAATAGAATATGTATGAGGAAGAAGATAATCTGTCATTATCTTGTGATGGCTTGTTCTGTTTTTTCTGTGTCCTACTCCACCCTTACTGGGCTGTTTATTCCACCCTGTGCTTCAAATCTTGTCTGTTTTGCCATTTATCCAGCTGAAGGCAAAGGGAATTGTAGAGTTGCATCCCTTGTTTCCTGTGTGTTTCGGTTTGGGTTTTTTTTTCTATTAGCAATTAAATAGGCTTTTCCATTTGGCCTGAGAAGAATCACATGCTCTTTATCCCATAAATGCTGTTGGCCTAAGTAATTTTACAAGAGTGGAGAGTGAAATTCATACACAGGAAAAATGGAGCATCTTATAGTGTGTACATGTAGAAACGTAAAGTCTGAAACCACGTCTTACTTTCCACTGCACTGCAGATTTAATTTCATTTGATCTAGTACCATATTTAATTTATAACTATAACTTCTGTGGTAAACAATTATAGTCTGCCTATACTCTGTTGTGTAAAGTATTTTGAACATTAGATTGTCTTGGAATTACCATTTTGGGGTTAGAATCTCAGCATAAACTTGACAGCATCTTGCATAGATTTGTGTAGATACAAAGCCAGTACATGGCAAAAGGAGGAAGGGAAGTCAGTAACACAAAAAGGCAAATAAGTATTCAATATTTTCTCAGAAGGATATTGGTAATATTTTTTTTTTCCTCTTTTTCCATTCTTTTAATTCCAGTAAAACATCCATGTATTTATGTTAACTGCTGGATTGTCATCATTCAGTGAAATAAATAGTATAGTAATGAAATTTCTCTTGCATGTATGAAACCTAGAAGGCTGCTGAGGGAATGTTTCCCTTTTAATGTCAAATTATTCTGGACTAAAACATAATGTTCTATTTCCATTTTACTGTTGTAATAGAGATGAGATTAGATGTTTAAATGGGTGTTGTTCGGTCTTTATGCCTGGCCTATATAATGTTATGCCAAAGGAACTGAGAATGTTTGGGCATGTGTTTGGAGAAGCCAAGAAATTTTGAAGTCATGCTGTTGTAAACTGCAGCCCGGCCTTCTGGTGTGGCCTTTGCAGTCTGGAATATTTTATTGACTTTTTCTTAGGATATATGAATAGAAATCTTTGGATGCAACTTTCCCTCATATTTTGTACCATGATGACTGATAAAGACTCTGGCCTTCCCTTGAATGTGTATAAAAAACCCAAACCCTGGTATTGTATCTCTCCTTGCTGATGATGATTAATGCTTTTCTTTTTTTCCTTTGTAGAAAATGTTCCAGAAGAACTACGAGAACCGTTTTACACAGACCAATATGACCAAGAGCACATTAAACCACCTGTTGTTAACTTGCTGCTATCTGCAGAACTCTACTGTCGTGCTGGGAGCCTTATTCTCAAGAGTGATGCTGCAAAACCACTTCTAGGTCATGATGCTGTTATACAAGCCCTGGCACAAAAAGGCCTTTATGTCACCGACCAAGAAAAGTTGGTGACTGAACGAGATCTTCACAAAAAGCCAATTCAGATGGTGAGTGTTTAAAGCTTGTATGTTGTTTCTTCTCTTCTTCTGTGTGTTCCCAATAACTACATATCTGACTTTTGACAGCTATCATTAGGTTGAAGTGTTTTTCTCAAGAGTTAAATGTGATTCATTACTGGAAGGCTTATGATTACTTTGATTTGTTTTTTCCGGCTCCTTGTAGTTGTCAGTGCAGGTGTATTTCCTCTGATTTATTGCTGGAAAGAAATTATCATTCTACTTAGTTCCCGTGTTAGGTTTTTAAATACAACAGGAGCAATATGATCACTTTGATTTTAGTTTTATAGCACTGACTGTCAGTGAGCATTTCTGTGTTGGACAAGTGGTTTGAAAATAGTTTGGGGGGTTGTTCCCTTACTACAAAAGTTTTTTGAAAACTTTTGCTGACGTAGGCAATTCAACCTAGTGACATTCCATAGTCTGCTTAGATGTACTGCATTTCTATAACTGAAACAGGGTAGTTGTGTTATAAAATGAAACTGTGAAAAGAGATGTGAGTGTGGAATGTGTTAATTTTACTTGTACTTTACTATGCATGTAGTTGCAGTCAACAGACTTGGAATTCCTAGTACTGTATGCTTGTAACAGTGGTGGCTGTGGTGATTAATTGTTAATTTACTTGTCATGGGACTAGTTACTAAAGCTGGCGTGTAAAATTTTGGCCTTCTCTTTCTTAGATCGCTATAACTAGACTTTTTCCTAGGAAACACCTTCTATATTAAAGGCTTTGAAAAGTCTAGGAAAAATGTCTAGGGAATGGATGTGTTTCTTTATGCACAGGGGTCAGGATAGATGGTAGTTTCCCTGTTAGTCATGGTTGCATTAGCATTTAATTTGAAAAGCTCTAAACTCTTGTGTTTCTGTGCGTATACTGGTACGTACGTACATAGGTATATGTATATGTAAAAATTAATTGCCTGTGGTGGAAAAGAGGGAAAGAGTCACTTAGGAAATTCACACAAAGTAATAGGAGCAAAGGCTTCTCCTAAAGCCTCCTCTGTGGAGAGGTAGGGAGGTCCATGTGGAGTCTGATTTGGTTTAGTCTTGTGTTTGATTTGTTCACATCTCATATTTGTTTTTCTGTTAAAATTTAAAAGAAGGTTATTTTTTAGGCTTGTTCTGATTTTAAAACTTGAAATTGTCTGTTTCCAAGAGATTGTGTCTTACAGTAACGCTATAGAACTGTTCAGTGGTACCTGTATTTCTGTTTCAATGTATTGCTAGTTATTGACATTTAATTCTGTGTTTATTTTTGTTTCAATCTTCCTCTTTGGAACAATCATCCTATTGCCTTTATTTTTAGTAGGGGAGCAAAACAATCAAATACCATGTTATTACTGTCAAGGTTGAAATTGATATGGTCTTGGCTGTGCTACATGAAACAGTGCAGAAATACATCAGAGCTTGGAACTGAAACAGTGTTCAACCAAGAACCAGAGAATTCTTCTTCCGAAAATTATACTTCAGGAGCACAAAAGCAATTACTTGATGCTTAAAAAGTTTACAAAGGCTGAGTTTTTAAAAAAGAAAAGTTGTTTCAGTTGACTAGTTTCAATTGCATTTTAAAATAAACAAATTTGTCTTAAGGAGACGTTTCCATATGGAAATAATATGTGAGATTTTGGCAGGCTATGGAAATCAGAAATAGCTTAAGGATTTAGTATACTTCTGATAGTTATGCAACAATTTTGTTGTAATTCTTCCAGACACAATATGCATAGATCACTGTTATATTTTCAAATGCCAGGTACACTGAAGAGGAAGGCAATTTGGATTATTTTTTTTTTCTCGTATATGTATTTGCAATCCTTATTTTTTAAAAACTTATCTATATCTTTTCTTACATAACAAACCAGAATAGACTTTTAGTCAGGTTTCTGCATTATGCCAATAATTTTATATCAGCTGGTTAATGTATTTGGCAAACTGAATCCTTTTATGAGACTTGTGATATTTTAATCAGGATGAACATTTTGTATTATTACGCTGTTGTTCTCTTTTGATTTGTTTCAAGTAGAGGGAAGAATTAACAGATTTCAGTCAAGAATTAAGAAATGCTTTCCTTTCCCCAAATCCCTGCAATGCACTTAAGTCACGTGGAGGAAGGAATAAACAATGAGCATCTTAGTTCTCTGCTGCTTGATACTCTACAGGGAAACAAGTTGCATAATTACCTAAGCTGTGGACTTGTGTACTGCCCAGTCTCTCTCCCTAATGTGGCAGGGCCAAAACCAAGTAAATCTTAGCTTGAAGGGTATTAATGTTAAATCTGGAACACCTCTTTAAAACCAGTATGTGTTGAAGGTTGTACAGATGCAGTAACGTTACAGACTATTACCAGATGAGTGCCAAAAATCTGTTTGCTGGCCCTTATTGTATATTGATAAAGCATTTTCATCTGACTTAAAAAAAAGATACTATCTTGCAAGATGTCTGAAAGAAAAAAAAAAGGCATTTTAAAAATCTTCAGTTCTTATTCTTAGATTTGGCAACTAGAAAAAGATTGGTGGATGTCCTGAATATAAACATTATCTCCTGAAAAAAAAATTACATACTTTCAAATATTTCTTTGTGTCATCTTTTCTATTTAGGAAAATACAAAAGCCATAGTAAGCATAATGCAATCAAAAAGGGTAACTTTTGTTAAAATTTAAACTCTAATTTGGGAAAATACCGTTGCAGAAAAAGGTCAACCAACTTGCACACATATATAATTTTTTTTTTTTTTAATACTATTATTAATCAAGAAACACTGAAATCCTCCATACAATTCCACAATTGTCAAACAAGATAAAAAGGGAATGAGAGGCTCTAGCAAAACCTCAGCAGTAAGTCCATAATAGCTGGTAGGATTAACAATTGTTGCCTCCCTAATTCTGAGACATAATTTGTGTGTACAGGTTTTTAATATTGGAAGTCATGTGCTCTGATACAAATTGTTTATCCATTTAGCTGCAAATTACCTCCTTCCTTGAAGGTGTCTTCTGTGAGGAAGTCTGACAATAATTCTCTCTGTAGCAGTTGCTGAATCTGGACTATAACTGGAGTATAATTAGGTGTGCCTGTATTAGCTTTTTAGTTGTGATCAGGAGTGCACATTTGAGGCAAACCTCTATATTTCTCCCAGTTACCGCACTCCTGGTTGATGTTGTGGAGTCATCTCAGGTAGCATGAACTCAATTTCTTTCAGCAGCTGAACTCTATATGGGCTCTCGGATGGCACCTATGGTAGCCCACTTGCCAAGGAGTACTCATTTTGCAGAACTAGAGTAGATCTGATTAAAATGAATCCCTGAGAAGGAGCAGAGACAATTCCTAGCACCTGTATACCTGGTTTGCTTTTTTTTTTTTTTTTTTTTTGTAATTGCTAAGGTAGTTGTGGCCAATGAAATTTGTGTGCAAGGAAGGAGGATTGATAAGCCAGAATCTGAATCAACTAGCAGACGGTGAGTGGTTAACTCATCTTGCAATCTAGGTTTCTGATAGCTCTGAGAGACTGCATTCATTTGAAATCACAGTCCTTCTCATGAGAGGAGTTTCTCCTTCACGAAGGACTTCAGCAGCTCACCCAGTTAGCTTGCAGCTACATGCTGCAGCCTCTGCATTTTCATGCTATAGAATTCTTTTAACTCTGTAAAACAACAAAAAATGTACTGAACACTTCATTGAACAAAGTAAGACATGACTTCTGCCCTGAATAATTTTTTTTTCTGGTTTTAGGCATGATGTAACAAGTTTCCATTCCTGTGCTGTTGTGAACAACTTGTTAGATGAGAACACGTTGAAAATAATACGTAGTTACTTTACTTGAGCTTGACTTGAGATACTATAATTTATTAGTTAAAACACCAGATTTTGATATTAAATAGTTGAGTTGTGATATTTAATCATGTTGCATAGTAGTGTGTTTCACAGAAGATTAAAATAATAAGCAAATACAGTGGTGAAACAGAACCTGAGTTCAATCTCGTGTGCCTCATAGAACCAGTCAGCTGTGGTTTTGAGCTGGAATAATATAGTCTTTTGATGTTCCTGTATTCTTCGCTACATTTGTAGCCTCATCTTTTCTCACACATTCCCTGTAAAGTTTTGGTTTGCTTGAAAAAGGTGATCCAATATTTTGGTTGTTCTTATGTCAGATGTACCATCACACTTCAGTCCGCATCACACAAACACTTCTTTGACGTATTAAAGCTATGTGAATAAGAAGCTTTCTCGGGCATAAAGCACCAGCTTTGAACATGGTAACTGCTATAACTCTTTATAAAGTTTATTCTGCTTTTACCTTTTTAATTTATAACAGTGTCCTGTTAGCTTTTTTCATGCAGCTTAAGTTGACTCATAGCCCTAGGGTTTTGTTTTGCCTGCTGCTTGTTTTTAAATATGTTTATCTTCTGTTTAGAAAATGCTTTTTTTCTGCCTTGTAAAATATCAGCAGTGACTTGGAATGTGTTCTACAGTATATTTGTCTAGAATTCAGCATGCACGCAACAAATACAGGTTATCAATGTGAGTCATTTTAGTGTTCGTTTTATTTGTATAGTTCTTTGGGACTGAAGGGTGTCTTTAATCTAGGCCTCATCCTTTTCTGAAATTGAACTGTGTGACCAGTTATCTGCTACTAGTGTTGTTCTTTTGCATTGTAAATTATTAGCTTGGCAGCAGTCCAATTGAGTCACTTCTGTCTTTTTTTCAAGACAGATGAAAGAAACTGCAGATGAAATAAAATTACATAATTAAGTTCTTCTATACTTACTTGAATATATCTTAGCCTATGAAGAGCTGAACAGAAAAATTGCAGGAAAGGACCATTATCTATTAAAAAGATCTTTTCTTGGGAGAAAGTAGATGTTTCTTCTTAGAGCATTGGTTTCAAAATCTGTTTAACAAGTTCTGCAAATAAAGGTAGGCATTAACTCCAAAAGATGATGTAGATATCAGTGTCAGACATTGTGGAACATGTGGGTAACCTCAAAGTCCTCTGCAGCATCCACTGGGTTTTCATGGCATGCTGCTGTCCGCACAACTTGTGCACCAAGTGCAGCAACTAAAGCAGAAGGTGTTAGCACTGGTGACACTGAAATTACATCTTGTAGACAGAAGGGGTTCTCTGATGGTCCTCTCCAGTAACTGTAGTGCTAAAAACCTGATTTTGTCTGCTTGCTTTCATGTTTGTGACTCTCCCCGCAAAAGCAAACTGAAAGCCTTGTAAGCTTGAAAGCAATGTAGCTGACATTTCAAGTTTGTATAATCATTGCATGGAAAATTACAAAATCTGATTATTCTTTTTAACAACTCTTGCAGTATTTGTTTCAGTTGTGCAGAACTATTGAATGGACTGTGCTGGTTGTATTGCATTGAAAGTATGTTCTCAGAACTGACGTAGAATCTCTGATCTGTAGAGAATTGACCTTACATTTGCCTTTGCCAGATGAACCTTGCAGGCAGTGTTCAGAAATAGCAGCAAGTTATCATGTTTATTTTAATGTAAAACTGGCAATTATATTGAAGCATTTACTAAAATGAGGAATGAATATTGCAGCACATCTTCCAATCGAGATACATAATATGTTAAAGAAACCAAACTACTGTTGAAATGATGACAGGAAATGAAGTGAACATGCACCTCAAAGGTGGTTGCTCCCAGAGTTGAGACTTGTGTGACTTGGGCCTTTCTTGAGAAAAATGAAGCAGTGCATCTTTATTTACTGTTGTCTCTCTTGTTCACTTCCTTGCTAATGTGGAAACACGGAGTGCTGTGAGGACTGAGAAAAAATAATTAGTATTCTTCTGCCTTGAGCTAACTAAAGTTTTGAACCAAAAAGCTTCTGATTTTATTTGTAGTTCATGTTCCTTACTATGCCGCTGTTAACTAGAGGGGAGGGAGAAAGAAAGGAGGTGGTGATGGTTTAGTTAAATATAAACAGATAAATAAAATAATAAACAGAACAAGGGAGAAACAAACTGAGGAAACCCACTCCTGAAACTTAACACGGAAAAACAGTTAAAAGGAGGTATAATTTATGAAAGAAGTTAAAGTTTCTGAAGCATGCCAGATAGAAGATGGAAAGTACTTTCTAAACAGTTTAGGAAGTATTTTCATTACCCTTGAAATAAATGCCATTCTGTTAAAAAACAGTTTAAGAACACTTTTGCCTCTTTTGAAAGTGCTTTTGAGTAGTATGGTTCAGCTTTTGGCTGTTGGTTTGCTGCTATAAACTTTCTTTGTATCTCTTTGAAAATGTGGAAAGATTATTTAAATAAATACTTACAAATGATCTTTTTCTAGGTTAAGTATGTTTTGGAGTACAAAAACTAAGCTGTTTAGAAAATGAAGAATCTGTGAATTACTTTACAGACTACCTAGAAGTACAGACTACTTAGAAGGTATTTCTTCATCAGTTGGTTTATTTAAATTATATTAAGAGAAATCTTTCTTAATACCCTTCTGCTGGATAGAGGAAAGCTAAAGTCTCTTGCGTGGTTGTAGCAGGCAGTTACTTGGTTAAGAGCACTGCTTTCTTCCTATTATGGAAAATAGTGAGCCGCTTTTAGCAGGAGGTGTGGGTCTGTCATGTAAACATAAGGAGAACTTCACTACCAGCTCTGTGTAGTACATGCAGCCAGCAACAAGGGGACAAAACTGCACTAGCTATTGAAGGGAGACAGTCTGTACTCCCCATAATGCAGCAGCTACTCCAATATAGTACAAAAGAACACCGCTAATCTGCATTTGTTAATCTGCACACACAAACCTCTCAATCTGCTTGTGTTTATCAGCAAAGAGCGTCCTGTCTGCATAGTGGATGTATCATAACATCCAAATCTTTGTTCTTACCAGCTGGGAGTTTAACAAGACATTGGTTTGAGTGTTTTCCTGAAGTTGAATGAACAGAATGTTGTAAGATCTCCATAGTATGTCTAGTCTTTTTGTTTGATATTTAAGAAATACAGTAAATGGTAGTGAACTTCAGTTGTTTGTATGAACTGGTAGGTTTTCAGTGACCTGTTAGGTTTATGTGAACTAGTAGAAAATTTTATTACCTTGCAGAAATATATCTCCAAATTATCCAAGGCAAAATCAAATAGAATTTTTCCTATGCAAGTAAAACAGTTTAAGACTTGGATTAAAACATTATCCAGTAACTTGTTTTCTGCAGTATCAGCCTCTTATTTTGTATTTTGCTGTGAACATGAACAGTTTATTCCCTTTCTTTTTGTATTAGCGGGCAGGTAACGTCTGTCACACTTTGTTTCCAAAACCTTATGTTTGTTCCAAATGTCCTCCATTTGGTGCCAATCTTGCTTGACTGTCCTGAAAACTGGACTCATGGAGGCCTTAATGCTTGTAGGGCATGATTGATACTGCTGCATCTTTGCAAGAGTCCGCAACTGATGTGGGCCCATATGTCCCCTCTTCTTTTAAAGCATGACTTCAATTGTATGCTCAAGTTTAGGTAGTTATACTTTGTAACCTCAGATCATATTTACTGATCAGTGATTTACTTAGGTGTTCCTCACCTTGATGCAAAAGGTTAATTCAAACATTTTTTCTGTCTCTTTTCTCCATATTAAAATTCATTTTAAACTGAATATACCATGTATTAGTGACACATTTGGGTAGAAAATGCCCTGTGCTTGATTTCTCCTCTTAAGGGCATGTTGCGAAGGAATAAACATTTATTAAAGCTTCCTGATCTGTTGCATCTGGATGGTGCGTTTCTGTGGTAGTGGTCTGTGAAGGCAGACAGTTTTTGCAAGGAGCTCAATTCATGTTTAATTGTTGTATTATATCAGCAATTTTGATGTTCTGTGCAGGGGAAAAAAACCACTTGAGTGAAATACAGAACTGTGTGGGGTTACAGCCTAATACATAGAAGGGAAACAATGGAATTGACAAAATATTGAGGGAAAGGAAATTGGGTTCATAGTTTTCAACAGGATTTATTGCTTTTTTTTGTTTTCTTTCCTTTGCCCCTCTTCTTAGCTCCCCCACTCCCAAAAGTAAAACCAAACCTGTACAATGATATTTGGAAGTTCCTTGTAAAGCCATGTTTGTGTATGTGAGGTAAGAAAAAAGTAATGGTGTGACTGCCCACAGAAATATTGTAGGTTAATGTAATTTAGGATATAATTTTGTCAGGTTAGCCTCCCAACCTCTGTGTTACTGAATTCTTTATAGTAAAATGTGTCTGAAAGGTAGACGCCTGCAAAGAATGAGATTATTCAAACTCTTGCTTTCAAGTTTTCTTCAGCAACAGGAAGAAAGACAGAGAAAACAGCTTAAGCAGTTGGGAGGTAAAACAGTACAATAATGATGTAGTTGATCAAGAGATGTGTATAGATGCTAGCAAAGAACTTCTAGAGAGAAGAAAATCTTGATGCTGTTTCTACTCAATTTACTTACTGAACTAGCTATCAGTTTTAGTACAGTAATTAGACACTAATGGCATCGGTCAAATTACTCCAGTGTCTTCTGAGGTGTCCCCACACACTCTCCAGTAATTATTTTCTTTTTCTTTGTTGTTAGTTAACATTATAAATTGTTTTCTCTAACTCAGTACACACATATGCCTGAAAATCCTTATTTTTTCCAGGCCAAAGCTTTGAAAGGAAAATCATCAGGATTGGTTAAATACTATGTACTTTCAACAACAAGAAACCTCAAAAACCTCCCAAAAGAAAGAAAATAACACTCATATGCCTGCAGGTATTGAGGGATCATTTTCTGCTTTTCCCAGAGCATAGGGAAACGGAGACCTTGTGTAGCAGGCTACATGGGGCTTGATATTGGCTTGTACTGCCTATGAGGGAGGGAGAAGGGTAATACAGCCTTGCTTGTTCTAACAAGATCTGATTTCTTAATGACTTAAACAGAATTACAATCTTATCGTATGTATGACTGTAGCATCAATTACTTTATGTTCCTTTTTTCTAACATCTTTATTTTCTTTACTACAGAAGATAGTAGTACTTTCCTGATGACTGTATCTTGCATTTTTTCAGCTGAGCCCTTTCATTTCAACGTGCCTTTGATAATTCTTTTCTTATTGCTTCCAAATTCAAAGGGAGAATCAATTGTCCTACTGCTCTGATTAATCTTCTTCTTTAGCTACCTTTCCTACAAATTTGACATTCTTCAGAAACCTGTTCAGTGATGATGGTTTCTTCCAGCCCATAGGTAAAAATATTAAGAGATGGCAAGCTGATAACTAACTCATCCCTGTGACGTTTCTTGGAAAATGCACCAACTTGTCACTGGTTCTCTTGCATTTTCAGCTTAGTTCAATAAATTAAATGGAAGTTTAATGGAGCCAGCATTAAAAACTGTATTTAATCAGAATGTATGTGTATCAAGTTAGATGCTTTGCACTCATGATGAGTCTTACACTTTTCTTATAAGTGAATTTACAAAGTGGCTTATGTTCTTTAAGTATATGTTTTAATTAGCATTATCTTTTTTTTTTTTTTTTATGTCAGGCTGCTTGTTTTCACTGAAATGATTTTACGTGAGATCTGAAGTATGTGGAGCCTTAAAATTAGTTGTATTGTCTGTTGATGCTGTGTTATTTCATTTTTTTTCTAGTCTTTTGGAATGTCCCCAGTGTTCTTCTATGGAAAATATAGCTTACCATATACAGAGAACTCCTCTTTAAATCTCTTTTCAATTCTAAAAAATAGAATATTGTTTTCCTTACCTTATTTGCTCTGGACTCTGATATGTAGGTTATGCATGAAATTGGCAGATGTACAAATTATCCAAAGGTTATCAATAATTGTTTTTTAGAAGACAGAACTCTCTTGAAAAAAAGTGAAGGATATACTAGTATCAGCTTGCAAGTCACTCTGTGTGCTTTTAATAGAATGGAAACGTTTCTCTGTAGGCCATTATTTATCCTTAAACATGATAAGTGTCCTCAGTCATTGAGGGAATGTCCTACTAGCCATCTTTTTAAGGCTGAAACCTTGGACAGCAGCACAAAAAGGCCAGTGCTTACTGGCATTTAAAAGGTACCACGTTGGCTGAGATATAACTGCAGGTCTCTCCTGCCAGTTACATAATTTTGTCCTGTGTGAAGCTATTGGTTCATAGTAGTTTTTCGGTAAGATTCCGTCTTAGCTACTATCTTAATGACTAAGGAAAAGTTCAAATCGTGCAAGACTAATTTCATATTCTTTTTAAAATACATTCTGTTTTTACTGTGTCATCCCTATTGTGGTCTTACCAAAACTGTAGTCATCTAGATTTTTTTTTTTCTTATTTTATCTGGAGAAATAACATTCTTCCAGCATAACCACTGACTAAATTTGCTCTTACATTTTCCTGAAGGCATTACATGGCTTATTTCTGGTTCTTATCATTGCTTCTGTACTTTTCCAAACCCTTCTCGGGAAAGAATTTTCAAATTTAATCCCACTTAAATGATATTTTATGTTTGGTATTTGTTCCACTTAGCTTTGGCTTATATCTATCTTCTGATGGCTCTTTATTTTACAAATTCTTTCTTGTACAAGTTCTTACAAGCATACTGGAGATAGCTGTTGGACTAGAAGACAGTAAGCCAGATTCACTGTTTTGCCAAGGGAAAGGCTCAATTGCAGACCAAATAGCTGTGGACTCTGATGAGCTTCCTTTCTGAGCCAGCACATACTGAGAAGAGTTCAAGAAGGCCCTTGAGATGCAGGTCTGAGGAAAAATTAGAGATATTAGAGGGCAGTGGATGGGAATGAGAGCTTTCAGGAGACTTTAGAATTGTTTCTGAGTGGGAGAAGATGTGAAGTTACTCCTGAGACCAGAGTACGCAATCCATCAATCACAAAGCTTCATTACCATAGAGGAATTAAAGTTCTCCATCTGTGACAAGCCTGATAAAGCAGAGAGCTCCCAATGTGTGTGTGTGGGGGGGGGGGGGGGGGGGGGAGTGATAAAGCCTATTGCCAGGAATATCTTCTTCCAGAAGGATGATAAATATCTTTCTCCTACAACATAACTCCCATCTCTCCTCCTCTGCACTTTGCAATAGCATCAGTGTATGTGCTACTTCACAGATCAAACTGCTGTTTTGCTAAACTATTGGCAACTAGACATGCCGTTATTGCTTCCTTTATTGTCATAATTTCCGGTGGCAAAATAGCAGATTATGATTAAACCAGGAAAATACTATACTAAAGATAATAATGAATTATGATATTTTAGCTAAAAATTTTTATTACTTTAGTGTTACTTCAGTTCTACATTAAACTGTTATAATTGATGTGAGGTACTAATACTACACCAAGTTCAAATGGTATTCAGTAATGTTTAAGCAAAGGTTGGCTTTGAGGGATAACAAGGTGAAAATGAAGTTCTGTGGTGCACAGCTCAGGGAAGTACCTTCTTTTGGAAAGTATTGAGTATTTGGAAAGCTATGCACTACATGAGGGGGAGAAAACCTTTTCTTCTAACCAACAAAGTACAGGACCTACAGAACAAGGAAGTTGGGTTTCTTTACAATTTTGGCAGTAAAGTATCTTCAGGACTTTATTGCCTTGCCAGCATCATTGTATCTAACAAGTTTAGTTTATTTTTAACCAGCACTTCCAAGTCTCTTTCCACAGAGCTGTTCTCCAGCATGTCAATCCCAGCCTATACTGGTGCATGGTGTTGTTCCTGCTGAGGTGCAGGACTCTGCACTTGTCCTTGTTGAACCTTATGAGGTTCAACCTGCCCAACTCTCAAGCTGGTTGAGATTCCACTGAATGGCAGCACAGCCTCTGGAGAATCAGCCAGTCCTCCCAGTTTGGTGTCATCAGCAAACTTGCTGAGGGTCACTCTGTCCCCTCATCCAGGTTGTTGATGAAGATGTTCAACAAGACTGGCCCCAGAACCAACCACCGTGGAATCCCACTGGCCACAGATTCTGTGCTATTGATCACCACCCTCTAGGTTCTGTCATTCAGCCAGTTTTTGATGCACCTTACCGTCCACTCATCCAAGCCACACTGTCTGAGCTTTCTGTTGAGGATGTGTGGGAGAGAGAGTCAAAAGCCTTGCTAAAGTCAAAGTAGATGACATCCACCGCTCTCCCCTCATCTAGCCAGGCGGTTATGCACTCATAGAAGGATATCAGGTTGGTCAAACAGGACTTTCCCCTCAGTGAATCCATGTTGACTCCCCTGATAACAATGCTAGATATTAAGTAGTGATTTGCCAAATTCTTGAAGTAGCTTTCTCTTAGTTTTAGAATTTTTTTGACAGTTAGTTTTATAATGGCATTGAAATGACTGTTTCCTAATGTAATGGGGGAAAAGGGGAAAAAGTGAGTTAGGCTTCTATCTGGAATTGATGTCACAAGTTAATGGTACAAGCAATTACCTTCCTTCTCTCTCAGGTCTAGAAATCTCACCTTTTCCCCATACATTGAAAGTAGTCTAACTTTTTGGAGCCATCATAATCTAGCACATTTAGTGCAAGTGTATTTTATTCCTGTAATTATAAACTTCATGTTTTGTTACTAATTGTTTAACTTCTTAACTTTAAGTCCAATATTAGGTCTCAAAGGTTAACCGTCATACTTGCTGCTGTGAAAAAGTGTGTCACAATAACTGACGTATTTACAGACACTGTTTTTGCAATTTTCATGTATCTCTTGAGAGGATGTGATTAGCTGCATTTGCATAAGTAGTTTGAACTTGATTATATATTGAAAGCCAAATTATTTTTTTGAGGTGAAATTTGAAAGCTTGGTCCTGTTTCAGTGAAGTGATTATTAAATTAATCAAATACAAAATAAAATCTGGAGACTGAGAAGACTGTAAAATTGGGGCATCTCTATTTCTTTAATTTTTTTTGTTAAATAATTGTTTATCTCATCAAGCAGTGTGTTTTGCTGCAATTATATAGCAGTTTATTTCCAAATATGAATGTGTTCTCTCCTATGTCTTGGCAGTACACTCATTGTCAGCAATTATGAGTTTTAATCGTTTCATCCAGTGTCTTGATGAAATATGAGGGTGTAACGCTGGAATGAAAAGAAAACAGCTGAATAAGACTTGTTAGGTGAATGTCTGGAACAATGAAGAACTGGGTTTTATGACAACTAATTCACAGAATCATAGAATGGTAGAGGTTGGAAGAGACCTTTAGAGATCAGCTAGTCCAACCCCCTCTAAAAACTATCTGTAAGGTCTGTAAAAACTAAATTGGGAATTTTATTTCTGTATCTTACTGTATACAAACAAACAAACAAACATTAAAAACTTTGTGTCAATGCCAAGTACTGGGAAGCCAGGAAAAGCCAGAGTGATGTGTTCACTTGTAGTCTTGGAACTCTTGCAAAAGCATGATGTTAGTCTCTAGCTATGACAACCTGTCTCCCTCACATTCCAAAGGGATAAGACTGTTTGGATGGCTGATGAATTCTCATGAAACACACTACACCCTACCTATTGTTTGCACAATGCCTGCACTGGTCCTTTCATGGCAGTAGGTGACACTACTTATGGGACTGGAAATTCATATCTGTTGCTCTCTGAATCTGTTGTTTAAGGACAGCTGTAAAATACTTTCCTGTTCTGTGATTCGATTTGTCTCCCCTCCCCTTCCCAGATAACAAGGTGATTTCATAGTTGAGGTTCACGTGGTTCATGCATGGGGATCATTCCTATTGTTGAAGCATAGATTTCGTCATTCTGTGACGGGTTTGTGTGGTTTCTGCACAGCATATGCTGACATATCTTGTTCTTGTAGCAGAGGTTTTGAATAATACTATTGGCATTTAGTGCTGTTCTTGGAAGCACAGCACATACTTCACTTACATTTTAGTAATCACCATTTTAAGCAATTGAAATCTGTTATTTTGAGACTGTGAAAGGATAGGAATTACCATTTTTTGTCGTTCTGTGTTGTGGTTTTTTTGTTCAGTTTGTTCCATTTATCACATTTATCTTCTCTCCTACTCAGCTTGCCTTAGTTGAGGAAAAAGGAGTGATATTTTGCAGAAGAAAATAGTTGTTTACTGCAATGTGAATAGGTTATTGCTGCAACTGACTTTACTGTTTTGAGAGCTACTAATTACACAACACCTCCTGGAATGACATTATGAACCAAAAAGGCATGAGGAATGAGAACACGATTGTGTGTCTTATTGTTTTAATCTTTAAATAGACTTACAAACTGGCATTTATTTCATTACCAAACAGAGGAGGAGAAGAGAGACTTCTCTAATTCCTTCTCCTAGCATAAAAAGTATCAGTTCACAAACAGATGCTTGTGAGAGTTGGGAAGAGGCATTGTTATACTGTAGTTGCCAGTTTAATAAGAAGTAGCCTCTAGTTTACGGTAAAAGATTCAGTCTGTGCTTTTGTGTGTGCATGTATGAGCTGTTCCCTGAAGAAGCCCTGCTTTACTTCAGAGGTTCAAAATCTATCCTAAAACTTGGTATTTAGTCCAAGTTCACCAAAGAAGTGGAAAGACTTTTGAATATATTTCTCAAACAACATTAATGCACCTTTGCCACTTCTGCTATAACATGACTGTGGACCATGTCCTTGTTTAGTAGGCACTATTGTGACTGGACTGTCACAATCCTTTAATAAGTAGATGAAAAAATTGATTGGCCACCTGTCTGATTTAGTAATGCTATTAGTCGGCAACTTGTCACTTACAAGGTTTTACTACATTAACAGTAACAGAATAACAGGTTTCTTGTGATCAGTGCTATGTTCTGTGTCTGATTTAATTTCCGTAAGGCTGCTGGGAGACAAAATGGGAAAATTCTTTTGACCTTGGCTGTTACTTTAGAAGAAAATGTTTGATGAGGTTGATTTCCCTCTCATGCCTCACTGTGGTGTGTTATGGTCTATAAATGTGGTGTTCCTAGAAACCTTTGAGGAAAAGGTCAAATAACTCCTTAATGTAATCGCCATTAAATTGATGAATGGGATTGACCTTATTTCTGTGCCCTTTTCATGGTTAATAAAGAAGCAACAAGGAAATTATCAGGAACCAGTTAATATTCAAGTGTAGGAAGATTTCATGTAATGTCTTCATATAAAAATTGAAGCTAGTTTTCTTCTCTTTGAAGATACTATGTTGAAATGACCAGGCATAATGTTTTGATTTCTTTAGCCAGTATTTTCCTAGATGAACAGAGAAAACTAAGCCTAAGAAAGATTCTCATGTTTCTGTCCTAAAAATAGATTTTTATACGTCAGCAGTTTAACAAAAATCACAGAAACATTTCATAAGTTCTTGAGCAGCAGCTTTATAAAAATATAGTCATATTTGGCATGTGACAGAATGAAGTGGTCTCTAGGACTTGGTTGCTTAGACATCAGAGGCATTAGTTTCAACACTAATTTTTGTCTGTTTATTTGAGATTCTAAAAGATACATTTTGCCAACATACAGAAAAAAATATGAATTTGGACCAAGAAGGATGGTCACCTGTCAAAAAAACTAAGCTGAGTTTGGCAACAGAACTTCAAATCTCTTGTTTGTAATTAAAAGTTGCTCTTAAAATGCCTTCCCTGAGTAATTTAAGTCTGTATTTCCAGTATTGTATTTTGGCAAGATTCCCACATGAGTTCCAGCTGGAGGCACGTTCCCTGAGAAAATTGAGTAGAATATAGGAGTTTCCTGCTGTAGGAGTTTCCAACAGGGCTTCTCCTCCTGTCGAGTCATGAGGTTTGGATTGGACTCCTTTGCTTTCTAAACTTCCAAGAGGAATCTGAATGCAGCTGGATCCAGTCTTGGCACCCGACCCTAATGAAGAGTTAGGGCTCAGGGTTCTGGCACAGAGTCAGTTTATTAGATCTCAAGCTGAACCCCCTCTTACAAGAGAGATCCCAAACCAAGAAATCTCCAGCTTATTGTACCCTTACAATCTAAATTCCCATCTCCTCTTGAGACACCATAGTCCAATAGTAATTTTGAGTCTGAAGTATTCTTGTTGTTTTGTCTGTCTCCAGTTGTTTTTGTTCTTGGAAGTCCCTTCTCTTGCTTATTTCAGAAGTCTCAGTTTTATGCAGATTTTAAATTGTTTTAGCTTATCTATACTTGTGTGTCATCATTGCCTCCAGTCTTTTGTGAACTTCAGGCAGGACAATTATCTCCGCCTTCTTCTAGTTTGTTTCATTCTTGGAACTTATTTCATCAGAATCCATGTCACTGGGCAGCAAGAGAAGATGTGTTAAATGTGTGAAAATTATGTAACATTTCATCTTCTGCATTCCTTCAGGCAAAATTTTAATAAATCTTAGTGGTAGTATCAAGTTAATGGCATGACTTCTACCAAATGAGTCTTTAACATTCCTGTGAGGCTAACTAACTAGTTTCTTATTAAGAAAAAGGCAAACCAGAAGTGCAGATGAGTCAGAAAGCGTGTTATATCAATTACCTGAGCAGCAACAGCTGCCATTCAAAAATGGCTTTCAATATTTAACTGTGAAAAGGATTAACTAGAAATCTGTTTCCAAACTAGTCTGCTTTGATGAGATACTGAGAAGTGGCTCTGAGTGGCTTTGTCACTGAGATGTGTTGTAAACTGTGGCATAGTGCCAGACTAATTCATGCACTGGAGAAGATATGCCTCTGTTTTCCTCTGCTGTCATCTCCATGAATTAGTATACCAGCCCTACATACATTTTTATTTGGAACTTCAGCATCTTCCTGTCTTTCCCTTTCTAACTTCTGATCTTATGTGTATAGGGCACATCGCCCAAACCTGCACTCCTCACTTCAAATTCTGTAGCAGCCCAGCCTGTCTTGTTACTGTTCTGGCATCTCCATAAGGAAGCAGTATTTCTCCAGCATTACTGAGGCTATGTTCCTCCAGCAGATGTTCTGAGAGGAACAGCTTGGATACTTCCTGGTACTAACTGCCTCTGGAGATGTTGTAGCTGAGCTGCCAGTTAAACCACAGCTTTTAAGGTCATTACTATGCAGGTATCAGTGATTCAGGAAGAAGGAACTACTTTTTATTTACATGTGGATATAGTTGGTTTATGACCATCTTCTTCAAAGATGGGTAGAGATTGTTGTGAGAGAAGAAATTCAGATGTATTTTCTATAATTACAGCTTGTTCTTGGTTTAAACGTCCAGAGCATAAGAGCAAGGAGGCAGTGCATATATGTAGCAGAACATTAATTTTTGCAAGGGGTTTTTGTTTCTGGTTTAACTAGACAGGATTTGACAGTGTGATGTGGGAAAATCCTTAATTATTTGCAAGAAGAAATTACTCTGGGAAATTTGAGGCTGATGCTATTTATTTGTCTAAATGTGTGTAACTGCCTTCTCAGATGTCCTTCATAAATTTCTCATTTTAGTATAACCTACTCAACTACAAAAGTTTTCTTTTTGAAACTTGGAGTACGTGATATAAAGGCATTGAAGTGCTTTCATGGTTTTTACTATTAGGCACTTGATTCTTCCAGTAAGATACAGGCAACTTCTGGAGTAATTGTTGACAAAGTGAAAATATTATGATGAGCATAATTTGCTGGTTCTAGATTCCAGTGTATGTTGTGCAGGTATTTTGTTTCACTATGACCTGGAGTGAGGCAAGATCTCACTTGGTTATGTGATTCAGAAACAATTGGGGAATCTCTGTTAAGTATTTAGTTAGAATTGAGTTAATACATCAAGCAATTAGATTCCCTAACAAGCATGATGAGGAAACCTTAGGTAGAAGAACTTTGAAGCATTATCTAAAAGCTTAACGTGGCAAGTATCTGTACTTAATAAATCCTTTTTTTTTTTTTTTTTTTTTTTAGAAGGGAATTAAGTTTCCCATGTCAGATGTGTATAGTCAGTCAAATAATGATGTTTTCTATATATTCATAGAATTGATTACTGAATTTAAAAAGTAACCAAATACAGAAGATTATAATAAATGTTGAAATTAAAAACCATTTCCTCTACCTTGCAAAACCTGCTACAATGTGTTTAGCATGACTCAGTAATGCCCATTCTTGCTGAACAAGCATCTTATCAGAGTCAGGCTCTTGTTCATGAACATGCAGTGAGGAAGTAATTCGACATGATCATTCTGTTGCAGGACAAGAATAACTAGACCACTGGAGTTCTTTCAGCTTTGTGCTAGGCATAATGTACTGTGTGAAGCTAGAGAAGAATTTATTCCAAAAATCATGTAACTGAGACAGAACTAACTGCTTCAGCCTGCTCCATTTTGTTGATTGAAATCTTCCAAAACTCTTGTTTTCTTTCTAATATCAGAGTAGTATTTATTTTGCTATGTGAATGTTGGTGAATTGAAGCAATAGCTTAGAAGTTGGTAATTTGGTTATCAGATATTGAATCTGCTCAGGAATTTCTTCCTCATCTCCTGCAGTATCAAGTGTTGACCTATGCTTTCCCTGAGCTTGAATTCTGCAATTTTCCACTCTTCCTTTGGGCTTGGAATTTAGGTGGTATCTCATTATGCTAGCAGATTCATTTCAGACTCAGATCTCTCTAGGGGAGGATCTTTGGGAAAGGATGTTTGGGGACTAAAGCTCCTCAGCCAAACTGGGTTGTTCACAGAATCTGCAAGTAAGTCTTCCATATTTAATCCCTCACTTGCCTGCTGTTCTTGTCTATCTTTTACTCTGCATATCACCGACTCTCTTTGTACCTCTCTTACCTTCTTAAGTACATGTCCTATAACGGTTATTCCATATAATCAATACCTTCTACCAGTTATAAATTCAGTGACTTTTTTTGTGGGGATGGATCTCTTTGTTGTTATCTTCTCTTGCTTTGCTTCTTTCTAGTTAGCTTTGCTGTGTATCGATAACAATCTGTGGTAATAGTCATAGAACATTAAGAACTCCTATATGCTGGCAGAATAGTAGTGGCAATTTCAGTTTGTTACTTACCATTAGCATTAACAGGTCAATTATTTTTAAGAATACATCAAACATTCAACATATTTATAATAGTGCTTATTTGTATATAATATTTTCACTACTTTTTGTCAAGCCCATGGAATTTAATTAATATAAATTAATTTCATTTAATGAGTAATGAGTCATTCATTTGTTGATTTTAGCATGAGGATAACAGTTATATCTTCTGCATACTTTCTGCCACATTCTCTAAGTACCATAATGAGAAGTATGAGGCGTTGTTTTCCGTGATTTCCCTAAAGGGCTGGATCAAAAGAGGCTTGCCTGTTGTTTAATGGACTGTGAGAAGTATCCTTAGAACTAGGTAATAATGTAAGAGCTGTCTGGAATATACAATGTTTATCCATAAGTATCCATGTGCAGGGCATCATATCCACCTTTTGGTTAGTAAACTTCTTAATGTTGTTTGTAGTTAGAGGTGGAACATGCTCAACAATCAAAGATTAGGCAGACAGAGGGCATTAGCAGTCATGCTCAGAATAATTTTTCTTATTCAGTTCAGTAAGCTTCTTAGTCGCCTGTTCAGCAGTGGAAAATAAAGCTGTGCAGAAACTAACTAGTAATTACATGAGATTGTAAAGATTAGTAAGTTAAAACTCTTGTGTTCTGTGCAGAGTGTATCTGGGAAAGACAAAATATTATTCGTCTTACAAAGTAAATGTCGTGTGTGCCATGTAAAACTTCAGTACTCAGCTCCACTGTAGTGAAATGATAAATGAAAATATCTTTCTGAATTGGCTTAAATCAAATCTCTGCATAACAGTTTTGTGATAAGAAGTCATACACTTGTGTTGTTCACTGCTGCTGTGTTCATCTTGTGGGTTTTCTTTTCTCAAGACGTTTCTCCAGTGAGTTTGTATTCTACTTTGTGTAATTTAGGATGTCCTTATTGAAGTGTTTTAATTATTTATTAAAAAAAAAGTTCTGTTTGTTTTTCCCATATTGTATGTCCTTATTCAAAGAGGCCTTGCTGCAGTTCTGCATATGGGAGGTGTGTGACAGCAGGAAATCATGCCTGGGGTTTTTTTTGCTGCATGTCAGAAGGTTGCTGGCCTGGAGGAAATGGCAGCATTTAGAGTACCGTTTTGGTACCAGTCATCAGCAGCTCCTGGAGAGTTCCTCAAGGCATTGTATTAGAGGCTTGTCCAGAGAAAGCAGACACTACTGAGCAGCTAATCCTAGTTTCTGCCCAGCTCAGAATGGTATCTGTATTTCCTCCTTGGACACAAAAGGTTGCTTCAGTCATACTTGCAGATTTGACTGGTAAAATTGACCTCTCCCTCTTGCTTTAGAGATGTACCTGAAATACACTGTTCAGTGAGAGAGGTACAATAAATAGAACTTATTTACTAAAAGTAGAACTTCATTTTTTTTTCCTTTGTTGAACTTGAGCAGTTCTGCTGAGAAACCCTGTATTTGGAACAGTAGGATACTATTTTTGTTGTGCAGTTTTTAATTTAGTCTTTGATGTTGAGCATAGTGAATTAAAAGATGTAAAACAATGCAGTTTGTCTGACTCTTTCCAGAATAAATGGGAGAAAAACCAGTAGAGCTGTATGTATGCTTTTTTCTGTACCTCCTTTTAAAAAATAAACAAAACCAGCCAAATAAAGAAAAAACCCACAACAAACAGCCAGCTGTTTAGATATAAGTTACCTTGTGTGCTTATTTGTTTGCTTGCAACTTTCTGGGGGAAAAATCTGTAGATGTTAATAGTTTTAAGTGTTTTTATTAGTAAAGAAAGTATTTATGACATAAAGTTTGATTTTTGGCCTCTAAGGCCATCATCATCACATTCATTGACAATGCAAAAAGTAACAGCAGCACAAAGGCTGGATTGTTAATGTTTTCTTGCTGAGAGTTCTGATGTAAATGATGTGCATGTAGTACCTTAACTACAATGACTAGATAACATATTCTGTGTGACTCATGTTGTTCGTTGCTGTTGCCATGGCTGTTACAGCTACCTTGAGATGTTTATGTGAATGTTTTCTATAAAATGAAGTGTTGGTGAGAAATGTTTGGGATCTTTGTTTACAGCGTGAGCTGTGTTTAAAGGCAAAGTTGTAAAAAAAAAAATAGTCATTGGAAATTGTCTTGGTTCATAGGAAATATTGCATAATACTTAAAAAATACTTTAAAAACTGTTGCTGTTCTTATAATGAAGCAGAAGCAAATCTTTTTAGCTGTGAGCACTGACTCTACAAACTACCATAATTTTGAGGGGGGGTCACAAGAACTGAATGTAAATCCTGGTTGTTTTTTTCTTCTTTGTTTTTGTCGTTGTTATGGAGAGTTGGTTGGGTTTTAGTTCTTACAAACTATTGAATGCATAACAGCACCAGGAGAAACACACACCCTCTTGATAACAGAAGCTGTATTTTATTAATCAATATATACTTATTTTAAACTTACTTGTGCCTATATAGCTGCATCTGCATAAGGTAATTAGTTTACTAGAAGAAAAATGTTTTCTATGGTGTTTATCTACTGAAGATTAGTATAATTGTGTCTTCTTCCTGGATTATGACTTTAAAAATAGATCATTTTCGTGATGATGAAAGCTTTCCTTTCCAGTACAAACAACATTGATCATTCTAGGGTGACAAATCTACAAGTTGTCTTCAGCTTTAAGTGATGTCATGTTTGAGTCATTAAACTTGCTTGTTCTTTCCATTTCCAGTTCTTTCTGTCTCTAGTGTTTGTATTATGTTCTCAAATGTGTTAACATTGGTCTTCATTTGTCTTCCATTCAAAGCCAGACACGTAGCTTTTACAGTTTTGGGCTTTGCATGTATACGACTGTTCAGAAACAATACTTAAGGAAATGATCTTTTGATTTTCAAACTAATTGGGTATTGCTGCTTCTCTTTATAGAATGCTCACTTGGCTATGATCGATACTCTTATGATGGCATATACTGTAGAGATGGTCAGCGTCGAGAAAGTGATTGCATGCACTCAGCAGTATTCGTCCTTCTTCCAAGCTACAGATGTACCTTACGACATTGAGGATGCTGTCATGTACTGGATAAACAAGGTATGAGTACCAGAAAAGCAAGCTATGATTTTATTTGTCATCTATATGATTCAATTAGAGTTGAGTGGGTAGGATAGTTATGTAGATATATCAAGACTGTGTCAGATACAGACATAGATGTTCCTTCATCTGTGTGTAAGGATAATAAAAAACAAAGTTTACAGAAATAAAATAAGTGAGCCAAATAAACAGGAGTTGTAAATAAAATACTGTAATATATACTACACAGGATGTTGAGAGGCTATGGCACCTGCTTGAGGGTCTCTTTTTGCCAGTCTTAGTTGAGTAATTCATCATGATTGAAAAAGCCAAGGTATCTGGTTGTATTTGAGCACATCTTACTTGAAGTGATCTACCATCACTGTGTAATCAAATCAAGTAACGAGGGCATCCTATTAATCAAGTATGATTTGAGCATAATAAGGAGCAAGGTACTTTGTACAATGTAAAGGTAACAACTAGTGACCCCAGACTGCATCCGAAACTGATGTTTTCCAATTAGACTTTAGGGCTGTAGTAGTGACTTACAGGTCTTTTGAAAATTTGTCATTTTTATTACTTGTCTCTTAGAATAGACTGCTGAATAAACTATTTTGTCTCTAGGTAAATGAACATTTGAAAGACATAATGGAACAGGAACAAAAACTGAAAGAGCATCACAGTGCAGAATCTGCGGGAGGTCAGAAGGTAGGTGTACAAGTTAAAATATTTTGAAGAAGAATAAGCATTTATCTGTAAGAGAAAACCACTTGCATATAGGATGTAGAGGTAAATATACATTTGAAGACATTGAACTTTTAACCACTTGTTCAAGAAAGCAAACTTTGATACTCAGTCATTTTGCTACTGCTTTTATCCATTTCCATTTATTCACCATGAAAATATTCATTTAAATATAAGACTGATAAAGTTACACTTCTTATTTCCAGTCATTCTTTTCAATAAATTATTCTTTGATAGCAGGGAAACCTCTGGTATGTTAGTCCTAAGGAATTTATTATGTTTCATGGATACTTTCAAATGAATTAAAACTAGTCAGATGTGGTATGGAAAAGAACACCACATTTTTATTCACTGTTTTTTAATGTCTTTTCCTTGTGAATTGCATGCATCTCAAAAGAGAAACATATGTGGCGTTATGGGAAGCATTGCTCTGGCTATGTTCCAAAATATGGATTAATTACAGCTTTTATTATATTTACAATAAAAACAGATTATGTTTGATACCCTTTTATAACAGGATTGTTTTCCTTTTGTTTGCGGAGCTCAGTTAATTAAGTAGCATTCTACCTATCAAAATATGGAAGGAGAGCATTCAGGTCTAAAGTATGTAAAATTGCTTGCTGCAGAATGAGATCACTTATCTTACTGTGATATAATTATTACTGGGGAATTGGTAATCAGTTTGAAGACCATTTGGTATTATCTCTGCAATTGAATGCAGAACAGATTTCCTAGCTACTGCAAGGCTGTAATCCTAGTTCCCTTCCTTGTCTGTGTTCACATAAGCAGCTATCTCCTTTTCAATGCCACTCTGAAGGAGTTGTGGGTTACTTGGCTACATTAGAAGTTCAGCTTCATTTAAAGTATGAATGCAATGAGTGTCCTTGCACTTGCATTTTTTGTTTTTAAATGTAAGGAATGATGAAGGCAATGTTGTATGTATGTGATTCAGCAAAGGAAAATGACATTTTTTCCAATAGTAGTGTAACCCTGCTGCATACGTCCTGGCATGGAAAATCTAATCTGTGTTCAATAATATATAATAGCATAGAAATCTGGAGAATAAGATGTCCTTGACGTGCTCATTTCTTGAATTTAGATGAACAAAGTAAACAAGAGTTGAGGAGAGAACCTCTGTCCTCTAGTGATTTTCTTTTTTCCTGAAAATAATAGTAGGAAGTTAGTGTGTGTTTTTTAGGTCACTTTGCAAGATAATAATAATTATTAAAAACCACAGTGTTTAAAAGCCTTGATATGGTAAGCAAGATATATCAAAGAAAATCTTGTTATGAGACTGATGCCATAAAATTATCTGTATTTGTAAAAAAGCATTGAATGTTTATTTCCACTGAAATTATAGTTTGAATTTATATCAGAAATAGCAAGATGAATTTTATAGTTCATAATTTATCTTTAATGTCAGTGTTCTTAATTCAACCATTGAAAGATTTATGTAGACGGTAACTCTGATCCTGTAAGTAAATCCAGTGAAGTAAATCATTTACATATAACTAGTATATATTTTTTTGGTGTTTTTCAAAAGACTTGTGAAACTGTAACAGTCAGAGACCTGTTCTGTTATCCAGTATACAGGTGCATTTACAAAACAGCAAAATCACTCTACAGTTACCATATAATGGGGGGAAAAAAGTAATTAAAGCCTTCTGTTTTATACATGGAGTTTTCTATACCATTATGCCAGGTACATGTTAATGGGATTTGGCTGCATAAATTACATAGTCAAGGGAGGTATTCCATACTAGGGGAATGCATTAGCATAGCTTTATTAGGTAAAAATCTCAGCATGGGTAAAACCTCAGACTACAGCTGACCCTCAGATGTCTCTTCTGACCATAAATTTATTGTGGATTACGGCTTAAAAAACCTCAAAAAACCTTGCTATTAGAAAGTTAGGCGATCCTTCATATTTCAGTATGTGAGAAAAATGAGGATCAGATTACTTGGATATTGAGTCAAAATATTTGTACATTAAAGTTTCCATGAATCACAGATAAAATGGAATCTGCTCCTAGAAAATAAGTGTAGAACATTAAATATTCAGTCAACGATTTTTAGGGATTTAAGGAATTTTAATTACTGAATTTCTAATGTTTCATGCAGGAAGACAGCAGATGGCTAATTTACTACTCTGAAATCTCAGCCATTCTTTTTGTCATACCCCACAGTATTTCCCATATGTCCACTTACTTTTGCTAAATCTAACAGTGATTGCACACATGGAAACATCTGAGATTTAGAAACATATGAAACACTATAACTAAAACCTACATTTCTTAACTGCAGATAGTATTGAGTGCTAACTTTCCAAACAAAACTATAATGCAGATCCACTGGATGGATCAATTACATCAAATCAAGCTGGTCAGAGTTTCTAACAGGAGTTTCTGTTAAATTTTGATGTGACTCCTGTTGAACCTAGTATTTATTCCCAGATACTCAGATGTTTTAGCCTGATAATCTGTCCACATAATGCATCAACCCATGCATTCCTCTTTTTAGAACACAGAATCAGTGACATGTCCTTTTACTTTATGTCAATGACTATATCTTCTGTATCTCACCAAAGCTGTGAAATAACTGTAGCTAAGTTCCTATACCAGGTTTGGCTATTGCTGAAACATATATATATATATATGTATAGATAGATACAATTTTTTTTATCTGAACATAAGTTAGTGTGATTTTTATTCTTTTTTTCATTTCATACTATGCTTGGGTTCAGTTCTTAGTGTCAATTAGTATCAATTTTTAAAAGGCAGGGGGAGGGGTGAATCCTGACTTGGTATTGACTAATGCAATGTTACAACCCTTTTTTCTCTTTTTATGGAAAATTAAATTATACTTCTATGTACATATTAAATGCAGGATTTTCTATGCTCATATTACAGCTGTAGCTTAATTCTTGTTATCTGAATACAGTCCTTTTTTCAGGCTTTTCAGGCTGGGGCTCTGTTTGCAATTCACATTCTTCATAGGTTCTTCACATTACCAACATAGTTAGCAGTTCAAGAGGTAATGATTCCATTCTAAAATTTAATAATCTTTGCAATCTGTAACCAAACACTTTAGATATTTAAATTCCAGAATTTCTAAGGTGTGGTCGGGGTTTGAACCTGAAATAAATTAAAATTAAGAATGCCTCTTCTGCTGATTTAGAGAACTGGCCAAACAAATATGGGAAGAGTAGGTCATTCTAGTCATGAGGGAAAGCTTTTCTTTAGTTTTGAATTCTGGCCAAGAAACCACAAAATTATGTGTCTAAAAGCTGGAACAAAATTAATGAGTAGACATTTAATTACTTTATAATTTCCTACCATGTAAAATTCATAAATTTACCAGTTATGAAAAATAATTCCAGCATAATCCTCAAGCCTGCCAAATGAATGCCTTTCTATCTTGTTATGAATCTGCAGTGAACTTCTTTTGCAATAAATAGTAAATATCCACATTTCTAAAAATTCTAAGCTACGTATATCCAGGTTAATAAATGCTGCAGCTGATAAGATAGGCCTATTTTGTATTTCTGGATAGATAAAAACAATATTAACATATTTGAGATTGCTTTTGTTTTCCCTCACTTTGCTGCTACGTTCCTGGGGAAGATAAGTAGTATGTATGATTTTTAGCCGTAGGTAGTCCTCTGTCGATCTTTATCAGCCAGTCATTTGTGATAACTTTTGTCTTTTTCTGGTAGCCTCTGCATTTTCTTTCAGAATTAGGATTTCAAGTTTTGTAGTGCGTAGTTTTGGTTTTTGGGCTTTCATTAAATATATAATAATATGTAATGAATGTACAGTTGCACTGGTTAAATTACTGATTTTCAATGTCATTGAAGCATTCTCAAAAATCTGTTATTTTTTTCTCAGTTTCTGTGGTTTAGACTGACTCAGTCTTAACAGATTTAAGCCAAATATATGCAAATCCTATGAGAGAAACATAGGTAAGAGTTTTCATCCAAAGATCTGAATTCTTTAAACATTTTAAAAATTAGTTTGAACAGTGCAACTTTTTGTGTGAAGGTAAAACACTAATGCCATAGTTCCAGTTGAATGTGTCAGAAATCCACACTGCTACCAAAAGCTAACCTGTCAAGAAGAAAAGTTTGCAGCAGGATCAGCCTCTCGATCCAGTGAATGCAATTATCGCACAGCTGCATGAATGCAAATGATGGTGAAAGGAAGACAAGCAGAAGCAAGTATTTAATGAAGGCCATGGCTACCCTATGGAAGTGCTTTAGTTGAGTGTGGCTGAAATGTCTAGAGCCACACCTGAACATGAATCTCATCATTCATATCTTTTAAGTGGCTTGGGATTCTCTGACAATCAAGTTCAATGGAGGAGGAGAACACTAATAACAGCCATGTTACTAATGCACAGTCTTTCATGTACAATAGCTTTTTTACATAAAACTTTGTTTCATTCCTACAGTTATTTGAAGGGTTTTTTAGAAGTGCAGTATTTTAACAACTACATAAACCAAAAAGCTTCCATAGCTGGGTTTTTTCCCATGATAGTCTTAAACTATTTCGCCATTTTGAGAAAATAAATCTCTTCATTAAAAGAAGAAAAAAGATCCTCCCTGCACTTCAGTAATTGGTTTGAATATTGTAAAATTTCTACAACAAAATCAATAGAGAGGTGAGGTTTTCCTGTATATTTATAATACTGCTACAAGATGGGGTTTTTTTCTTAATAACAAAAGTATTATGTTAGGTAGTATATTGAAAAATTCTCTGACTTAAATGTGCTTAGGATTAAGCTTTTAGGTCTCATTTTACATTTGTAAAGCTTTATCTTGATAAGTTTTGGGTCGTTTATGAGTTTAGAATTGTATCTATCGGTTCTGATCATCTTTGCCAGTAGCCAAAGCTCCATCTACGTTTCAGGTCATTGCACATCGTGCAGCTGATGCTAATGCAATTTGTCATTTCAAAAATATAACTGCCTGCATTTCTTGTTGCGCTAAAAATTGTCATGTGATTGTTTGAAAGTATTGTTAAGTATTATAAACATAACTGTTTGGATTTAGTGCAAACTTCACTGAAGTTGGTTGTACTTTACTACAGTGTGTTTATACCTTTTTTTTTCCCATTGCTTTATCTTCCCTGCTTCCCCATGTGTGCTGCTGGAGTTCATTTTGATACTTGTGATATCATCACTTCAAGTCTCAAATGAATTCTTCAGTCGGATTGCATATGTAGGGTACAATTAGACGTGTGGGAGCATTAAATAAAACTGCATTCATCTGACAATCTTATCTGTTCATGTGGGAAAACTATAATGTTGATCTATACAGAGGTATTTCTCCAGTGTTGTTTCTGCTAATTAACTCAATATGCAGAGGTTACAGTGCACTAATGCTTACTATTAAGTTGCAATTCACTGTTATACAAAACTGAGAATGTTAAATTGCTTTGTAAAAGTAAGTTATGAAATCTGATAAATTGTTCCTTTTTTTCTTTGCTTTTTGCGTTTATTCCTTTTTTCCTACTGCTTCCTCTGAAGTCTCCTACCAAATGGTTTTGGAAACTGGTTCCTGTAAGTTTGCCCAACTGCTTCACTTTGATCAAATAGCTTATTTTGGGAACGGCTTTGTTCATGTCATGCTGGTCTAATCATTCATGTCATCTATTGCTACAACATAATTTTATAAGAGATTGCTCTGCAAAGGTGCGTGTAATACAGAAGCTTATTTTGCGAGGTCATCTGCACAAAAGAAATGTAAGATGTGATGCTGGATAAAGAATTACTTTTCAAGGAGTCAGGTTCACCGTGGGTTTGTATAAGGCAGCACTACCCATTACTAATGCGAAATGATCAGGTTTTTGCAATGTCCCTTTTCATAAGCTTTCAGTAAATTTATGATACTGACTCTCTTTAAAAAGATACTTGGAGAAATAGTTTTCGATTGCTAATGGTACATGGAACCTGAAATTCTCATTTATTGTAACAATATGCAGTCATTACACCATTTGTCTAGAACTGCCTAATTTTTCATCTGACTGCTGTTAATTTCTCCCCACATCAAAGAAAGCCAAAGCAGTCTGCTTCTAATGCGACTGTGTTATTGCAGTCCTGAACAGTTACTTTTTATTGCTTTTAGTGAAACTAGAGTTTGTTTTCCTGTGCTGTGGCACTTTGGGATTATCTTTACTTTTCTCTGTCATATAATAATTCACCCTTGAAACATCTTCAGATTATTTATTCTACAACAGGTTTGGCAGGGAACAAAGTAGTCAGATTTTTAGGTATATGCAGAATTGCATACTTGAGAAGTAATTATGATCTGTCTTTGATCAAAGGATTACCAAAAACTCATATAGCAGTCCCTCAGATACTTGTCACAACTAGTAAGATTGTTCATGTATTGGAAGGAGAACTAAAAATGGCAAGACAGTTGCATGTAGGCAACAACAGAAATTACTTTGTACCTGGAAAACCAGTTTAAAAGTACTGTCTTCAGCAGACTGATCAGTATTCAAATTCATAACACTGTATGCTGTGTGAGCAATTTATAATGATATCCATTATAATTGGGACAGACAAATACACAGTTCTTCATGGTATAGTCCTTTAATTTTCTTTTGGAGTTATGATAACATCATTAAACGAAGGGAATAATGCAAAAAAAGTAGCTAACGCTGCCCTAACAGTTCAGCTGGTCTTCCAATCTCTTCCCTTTACATAGAGCAAGTGTTTCATAATGAGAGAGGTACTCCTGAATATACAAGTAGCTGAAAGCCTACTCCAAGAAGCAGATGTATTAAAATGTTATCTACAGTATGGTAAATGTGTAAGAGCATTTGTTATTAATGATTAACTCTGAATACACGTGAGTACTTAGGTTAGCACAGCTGGTATAGTGTTGATTCATATTTAGTTGACCTTGTTTTTGTGCAAGTGTGTCAACTATACCTACACTTGTTTAAGTGGAGTAAGCTGAAAGATGATAAATCAGGCTGGGTTAGCATCTCAGAAACAAGATGCCTCTATTAGCATTTATGTCTAAATTAGCACTAGAGTTTTATGATAAATGTAGACATTCGTCATTTATTGCATCCAGATTTAGCAGCAAACATTACAACTGATGAGAAGAACTTCTTCAAATGGAAGTTTATTAAAAATGCAGTGTAATTACCACTGTCTTATTTTTCAGAATAATTTATTTTATCTTTTCAAACAAATTGAAAGAAGATACCTGTTATACCCTAATGAACCTAGCATATCATGTTATATCAGTTATCTTTCCTGAAGTAACGTGCCTAGCATACTATCTACAATTAAGTCCTCTTTCTAGGTTCACTTTAGTGATGTGACACAGTTTCTGGCATCTGTGGGCACTGTTCGTAAGGCCAGTGCAGTGAAAGCATCATTAAAATGGCAGTAGACTTCTTCAAAAGACTTGCTGTGCAAGACCACTGTATTATCAATTTAAAGTATTTCTGAGTATTCAATTAAAAAGAAGCTACTTAAAAATATATGTAAATTACACAGGACTTTTTGGACCATAATGTTATAGTCCATCTGTGTCCTCAAAATGACTGAAATTAATGCTATGAAATCGTACAATTCCAAGGAGGAAGTACATGAACATATTAATGTCGTATTTGAAATTTACAGGATTCTCGTGGTAGTGAGTCACTGGATTGCCATAGAGTGAAAAAGAACAAACTTCTGCTAGTTGGCCTATTTTATTGGAAATAGTAGGGAGTATTGCAAACATCAGGAAAAGAGTATTAATCATGCATGAAACACTAACATGGGGGGTTTTTTGTGTGTTAGTGAATGTTTCCCATAGCATGCAAAACTGGCACTTTCATTTTTATATAACATACTTGACACACAAATGCCAGTACATTTTAAGTATGAAATAAAACCTCTCTCTAGGGGTGAAGGGGAGGGCAGTGTTGTGTTTAGTGTCAGTTGGTTAGAGTGTAAGCTCTCTGGGCCAAATACAAGCCCTTTACTTTTCTAGCATTGATGTGTTTGCTGTTGCCAGATTAAACTTGTTGACAAAAATCCAGTGACAGTAAGTATAGCCTACAGGGTTAGTCTGTGGTTCCACAGACTTTTTTTGCCAGCAAAATTGGCTGAAACAATTTCCACCCCAGCCATAAAACCTCCAGCACTGCTACTCACCCACTGCAGAAACAAAAGAGGAAAGAGACTTTGTAGCTGTATCAATGGTCTTACCAGGAAGCCTCATCTGGAATTGCTTCAGCACACCCAACAGGTGAAGAGTAGGAGACAGGAACTGTCAGCTTCAGCTTTGCTGGGAAGAGTAGCATCCACAATGACTTCTGAGAGTCCCTACAGTGAGGCTTCCATTTTAGAGTGTATAGATGAGTGAAGATAGTCTAAAATTAACTTGGCATCATAAATAGTTCTGTGTTGTCAAAAGAAAAGTAGTTCTTCAGTACTGTTTTAAAAATAAGTCTTAGGAAATAATGATAAATTTAAAAGTAGGTAACTTCCTTCCACCTCCACTTGTTTTCCCAGGAAGAAGTGGTATTCATCTTTCTTGATTTCTTTTCGTTTCTTTAAGTAATGACCCCTTCCGCACCAAAAGACATAACCCACAAAAAATATAGTCACTGCAGATAAATGCTAGGTTTGTGTTCTGAACTAATCATCTCTTTATACACCAAGTTATTTTTCAAAATGTTTCCTCTTATTAGTGGACTGCTGCATGGTCAGAACACTTGACCATTAATGCTTCTCTGTGTTTGGGACTACTTAAGGTAACAAAAATGAAGTTGATTAAATGCAGGTTTCCTAGTTTCAGAATTTGTCATTTGGGCAAGATTCCTAGGTGTGTTAACTTCACAGAGTCATTTGACTTGCCAGTAAACTGAAGTTACACCAGCTAAACATTTGTCTCATTGTGTTTGCACACAGATAATTTCTGATTGTGCAACAATGAGTGGTGAGCATGAATGAAGGTAATGGTGTTACTTAATTCAGCATGCTATTCAGAGATCATCAAATTTGGTACTTAGCAAGGAAAGGTTCAATAGTGGCATTGAAGGTTCCTTTCCTTTCAGGTATTATTTATGCCATTCAAAACTAACATGAATAGTTTTAAGAAATTTAATACTGAGACTATTCGGTTATTTGAGTATTGCTTTTACGTGAAGGTGTAAAACATGCAGCATGAGCCTGTTTCTTCATGTTTCGGACTCTTTGTCTCTAAATCTCTTCATTCTATGTTGTAGGCTCGTTACAGAAAGGAGCAAACATTGCTTAAACAGCTGCCCTGCATTCCAATGGTGGAGAATCTGCTGAAAGATGGTACAGATGGTTGTGCTCTGGCAGCTCTGATCCACTTCTACTGTCCAGATATTATTAAACTAGAGGGTATGTCTAACATGTTTATCAATTTGTAAAGAATAAAAGTTTAAAAGTCTGTGTGTGTTAACTATGTGAAGGAAGGTGCTTAAATATGCTATGAAACAGGCATAAGTTGAGTGTTATGGGTTTAATATTATCTTTGTGCCTATTCATTTTTACATAAAATAAAAGTAACCAAGGTGTCCTCCCATGTTGAGCTTCCTTTTGTGTTATCACACTGACATACCGAAATACATTATTATAGATCTGACTGTGACATATTATAGATCTGCCTATGTGCTATGAAACTCCAAACCTGGAAAATTCTTATTCTTGAAGCTTTAAGTGCTTTCTTGGGAACTTGAGCAGTTACAGATAGAAAACATAGAAGAGGTTAGAGTTAGTCAAGCTCTGCACAGCTGTACTGCATGGCAAATAGTTGCTATGAGTTCTAGGCTTTTAATTCACCCGATATTTACCTATGTCATTTGTAGAGTAAACCAAAATATGTAGTCCAGAATGCACTGATGTAATGGTGTTCTATAACAGCAATTGTGATGGTGAGCAGCTTCATCTTGTTCTTTTTGCTCAGTCGCTGGGTTGAAGTCATATGTTCCTCTTGGCAGCTAAGAGCCTTATGTTTTTGTAAACTGTCTTGGCAGCTAACACCCATCATTTTCTGCCTGTGTTCTGTCTATGACACCTTTGATGTCGTGGGAACACTTAGACAGAAGCATCCTGAAAAATGCAGGAATATGGACACAGGCATAGAGCTTGCTAAGGACTGAAATCTGGAATTCATATGCACAACTACTTTATAGGAAGTTTCCAGTACAGTGGGTGTTGAAGATGAAAGACACTAAGATGTGTGCATTCACCCTTCTTCTTTGGCTTGTGATTTTGAAAAATACACCTTCCAATTTACATAAATGTTGCAGACAAATATATGCTATTGTATGCAATTAAGGAAGAGTTAAAACTTGAATGGGAATAGCACCTATTTCCTTCTTACTGGTATAACATGGCCAAAAGTATAGACAAAAAAACCCATCTTGTATACTTAGCATGGCCATATATATATATACTTACCAGCAGATTCTTCCAGCATCTGACTTTAGAGCAGACAAGGCACATGTCATGTTTGGAACTTGAGTTTTAATGTTCTTGCTAGGTGTCCTGACATCATTTTCCCTAAAGATATGTAAATGTGCATGTCATTGTCTCAGAAGTAAATTCAGAGGTCCTCTGAAGCGACAAGAACTTCAAAAAAGGTTTTGCCCATCTTCCTTGTATTTAAGTAGCATAGTTTTTGATGCACGTCAAATTTCAATGAGATTTTGTTTTGTATTGGAACTGAGGAAGGAAGGTAACAAAAATGCATATGCAAAAGTGTTTAGAAGTGCATTAACAAAAAAAAAAAATAATCTGAAATTCTCTGTAGTCTGAAATAGTTTGTTTCTTCTCATTAAGACATTTAACTTTCAAATCCAGGTTTCCTTCAAGGAATGCAGGGTTGGAAAGGGCTCCCTGTGTCAGTGAGTCAAGAAATTGACTATTGTACGAAATTACATAATCCTTTTCATGAATTTATCATGTTCTACCTTTAAACTGTCTAGCTCTTTAAAATATGTATTCTTCTTGCCCACCTTTGCAGAAATCCATTTCTTACATGGTTTTAAATCTTATTTGTTTTCTAACTAAATGTCTTTGTAGCCTGTCTACGTGCCTTTGTAGTAGTGCCCTTTGACTTGAATAGTTTCTTCTAATCTGATGTCACCCTCTGTGGTAAATATTCTTTCTCCTGTTTTGTCCAGGCTATTGAATGAACCCTTTTCAATCTCCCCTTCTAAGTGGATTTCCATCCTCATTATTATCCTCAGTAGTCTTCCTCTGTAACTAGCCCAGTTATGGTTCATCTTTCTTGAGTATGGATGGTAGCAGTTGCACACAGAAATCCAGATGGCATCTCATCACTGCTTTGTGCAGCACTTTTCTGTTGCTGATGGAAATTTTTGTGATAAATTTTACTGTCATGTTTGGGGTTTTTTCATAGCTGCATGATGCTGGAAGCTCCAACATCTTTACATATATAATGCCTTCCTTCTCTGTATCACTTTAAACCAGGGAATCATCATAGAGTTTTGCTAGATCTAAAATGCATGACTTCACTTTTTGCATTACTGAACTTAATCCCATTTTGGTCAGTTTAGGCAAACTTTTTTTGCCATTTGATCATCTGTGGGGTTGAGATGATGGAATATGTCTGACTTCCTCAGAATGGGAGTCCTTATCCTGCTAACATCAAAGCAGATTCTTTGTCTGAAGAAACCTTTTACCCTAAACACTTTAAAATTCATGTGGAGCTCTGTCATATTAGGAATAATATCTGATGCATGCTCTAGAAGAATATGTAGTTTTCTTTTATTCAGCTCTCCTTTTTACAAGGACTGTCTCTTCTTTCTAGGAATTTGTTATTGCTACTTCATTTTCCAAGAAGCAGTCATAAAAAGAGAACAGGACATTAGCTGGACATAAATACTACTAAGAGAATACTGTGTAACTACACTATTCCACTCACTGCTACCACTTCTTTGTCTTCAAATAGCACATTCAGCCAGAGAGTGACAGTTCATGTCTCTGAGGTTTCAAATTCTTGTAAAATCTCACATCAGACATGTAAATCACAAAAGCAAATACATAAGACTGAACTGATGCTGCTTTTTGGGGAAGGCTTGGGGTTAGTAATATAAAAACGTACTCTTGGATTTCTAAGCAAACACAAAGAACTAATATATGTGGAAAAGTTTGTGGAAAAAGCCTGTATTTCCTACTGCCGTTGCTGTATAGAGAATTGAAGTGGGATTAAAAAGTATATTATTAATTTATTTTTTATTATGTGGAAATAGCAGAAATCAGAGTATAACTTCTGTTTCACAAAAGGCAAAGCAGAAAAAATGTAACCTCTCAACAGTGGGGGAAAAAACCCAAAATTACTGTTTAGAAAAGTGTCTAAAGATATAAAACTGCAAAGATAAAATGTAGAGTCATAATTTCTTAAGTTCCTGTAAAAGAAAAACAGAAATCTCCAGAAGAGGAATCAGGTCTGAATTTATCCAGAAAATAGTCCAGAATCCAGCAAAGCAAAAAGCCCTTTTTTGCACATCTGTAACTGTATCTAATCTTTGCTTCCATTCTTCTTTTTTAGATATTTGTTTGAAAGAGACAATGTCTTTGGCTGACAGCCTGTATAATCTGCAATTGATTCAAGAATTTTGTCAGGAATACCTTAACCGGTGTTGCCATTTCAGTCTTGAGGATATGCTCTATGCAGCTTCTTCAATAAAGGTAAAAAACAAATAAATAGGCATGCAAGCAGTGTCCAGACAGGTCTGTTTTGCTGATATTTTCAGTCTTTTTTTTTTCTGCAGCTTTATGGCTATATGCAGAATTGTGTTGCATCTGACATGTTGTAGCACACAACACATATTGTAACAGCGTGTAAAGCCACCTTCCTTTGGCAGTTCTGTTGCTCTGGTAATTTTTAAATATTCTTTAAAAACTCTTGTGAAAATATTTATTGCAACTTCGATTTTGTGCAAACCTGTTTCACACTTGATCTTTTTTCATAATCAGTTGTTAGTTAAAGCATGCATTTAGTAATATTTCTGTTAAAATGTAATAGTGATCTGTATTTGTTTAAATTTATTAAGGCTTTAACAAAAGGACAAAATATTGGAGAGTTGCTCATCAAATTATTACTCACTTGCCTTACTAATTTCTATATGCACAATAATTTCAGGGGCTTTAGTCTTAAAGATTTTTCACCTTGTATAGAAATGTAAACTGTGTTAATTTCATTGAAAAGTCTAATACCCAGAACACAAGCTGGAACATAATGCCAACAAATACAGTTGTCTGAATAAGTAGGTAACTGTTAAGTCATTCCAGGATTTTGCTCTTTTAGAAAGAGATAAAAATATAGTTCCTTATTCTATCATTTTTAAACATGTTTGGATAGACAGAGAATAATTGAATTATTTCTTGCCTAATTGTAACCTTAAATTTTCATTCTTGTGTTTCTCTAAGAGTTTTTTTCAATATAAAACACATTCCCTGCCTTTAGGGAATGAAATCTTATTTTTGTGGAATCAGCACATCCATTACAGATGGGATGTAATTGGTTTTTAAATATCTGGGTCATTTCACTGCTTTTATGATTTTTATTGCAATCACACAAGTAATCACAGAGGTCAGAACTTGAATGTGGCTTTGTCTCCTGTAGGGTTGAACCCAGTCCTTTCCAAAAAAGTAATGAGCTGCCGGGGTGAGTAAGGGCAGTAGAACTGAAGTCTAGACTACTTAACTGTTGCAGGTTTATTTTGTATATGCTAAGTTGCAGAGAGACTGCTTTCAATCAGCTTGTGGTGCTTTTAAATTTCAGATCCAGTAATCTACCTACATACTTGTAAAAAGTCTGCTGCATTGCAGTGTCTCATCTGTAGTTTCCCAACATATGGTCTTACAACCATATTCAGTGATCTTGAGTAGGACTCCTTTACTGCATTTTAGTTGTTTCTCTCTATTTACAGATACGTGGAATAAATGAAATTCATTATTCTTCTATATAAATCATGACAATAATACCATTTTTATAATGACTTCAATAATTTCTCAAGCCAGTAAGCCCTGTGAAGCTTCAGTTTTTAAAAGTAACTGCATTAAATATTTTGTCTGTATCCCAATGCCTCAGACTTTACACTTCTAAAATGCTACAAACGGAATTTTGCTGTTTCTGAACTGCATTTATAGAGACTTGCAATTCTTTCAAAGATTCACAGTATTTCTAGAACTGAGAAAGGACTTTTGTGATCATGTTTTTACAAGTTGCTGTGGTGTGGATATTTGTTTAGATGTAGATGCTCCAAAGAATGGCTGCCAAGTTTTTCTTCTCAGACTTGGCAGAGAAACTTTGACTGGCACTAGAAACTCTGTTTTTCCAGTGTTAAGATGTAATTTGAATTCAAAATAAATGCACTAGTTAAAGGAGCTCTTTCTTAGTTTTCCAATGCATCTGATTAGAGTGAAGTTTTAATCAATATGTGCATTCTCAAAAGAATATTATTGTCACTTTGGCAGTGGTGCACCTGATCTGGCCCTGGAAATTACAGCAGGCATGCTGAGTTCGTGCTAGTCCTTGAGAAGGAAGGGAGCAGAGCCTTTTTGTTTGTCAGGGATCAAGCACAAAGTGCATACCTTACATTCTTTACTGGGCACACTGCACGTCCTGTTGTGTTGAATGAAAGTGGGTTGTAGATAGTATGTGATACAGAAATTCAGTGCAGGGCTTGACCAAGGTGACTGTGCTTGCTTTTGGCTTTCCCATTAATGTGCACAGAAACAAAGTCAGATTAAAACTTCACTTAAAAAACATTCAGAGTCTTTGATACAGGCTCTCAGGTTCTGCAGGAGATGAAACTGTAGGCCTAGTTCTGTTTTAGCACAGAGGAGAACTAAGCTTTGTCTGGGTTTGTAGACAGCTTTAATGTGTCATAACCAAATGAAGCCGAAAGTAAGTTCTGTTGGTCCTCACTTGTCCACTTCTCCTCTAAGAAAAATACATTTGTGAAGTTGTTCACAAGATGTTTACTAAGGCAGGGTTCTTGATATTAAAGAAAAAAAAATACTTGAATACATTCCAAGGATGCTTGAGGCAACCACCAAGGGACCATACTGGATCCTGGTTGTTTTCCTTTGGGACAGGCAAACACAAGCAGAGAGAGATTACATGAAAACAATCACAATGTTTTCTGAATCCCCTCTGCATATTTAACAAGAAGAAAGAACAGAAAATCTTACATATCTCTTTAGTTGAGCAGATTGCTTTTTTGCCCTGATCCATTCTCTTTTTTGCCCTCTTCCATTCTCCTCTAGACAGTCTTATCCTAAACCAGGAATTTAAAAAAGATACCTCGTTCTTCACCTGCACCTGGGAAATTACATAAAACTGAAAGAGCTGTTTTATTCTGTCTTGGCACACACATGTTCCTCCTATCCAAAGAACAAGTTTGTAGAAATAGTATAACTTGCATGAAGTGGCATCGTAGGAAGCATGAATCACCCAGCAGAACAGTAAAAATTTCTTTATTGTTTTAGCCCAACAGTTGATTAGCACTTGACACTTTCAGCGCATTATCTGCCAGTTTATTCCAGTAGGAACGTGGGGTTTAGGCCTTAGAAGAAGTCATTTATGAGGTTAACTGTCAAAGAGAGTATTGACGAACAGCTTGAATCATTTCATGTTTGCCGTGATTTGAGAGCTCACATAGGAACTTGGCATTGAATCAATTGACACACAGTTAATTATTGTCTTTTGTAAGTGTTCCTTTATCTGAGCCTTCAAAATGTGTGGTTCAGTTGACTTTCTTTAACAGTGATCCTGAACTTGTGTTGCTTGTAGTCTACATGTACTGTACATTCCCTTTTTATTGAGAGAGGATTGAATCAGCCTGGGACACAGATCATAACCAATGATCTGTGTAAAAAAAAAGGTGTAGAACACCTTTTATTAACTCAACTGTCATTATTGATATAGTTAATGCATTATTAAAAAAGATAACTGTTCACACAGTGCAGTCATTTGCTCAAACAGCTCACACACACACACTCAGTCATTTTTACTGGATTGGAACCATTGTATGAGTTCTTGGGGACTCAGCAGAACCATGAGTCTCTGCAACATGTCAGTTCTTGGGAGATTTTTATGTGCTGTCTCTCAGCATGGATGTGTCCTCTCTTTAGTTGCTCTCTTGTGGTAATTGTGGAATCTCTTCACCTAAAGTCACACAGAAGGCTCATTTATTCAAAATGAAAGCTTTCTGAAACAGAAATGAAGCAAGTCTGAGAGGTGACTGTCGTCTCTCGCCTGTGAAGGACGTTCCTCTGACCTAAATGTGCGCCAGGCTCTAAACTGTGCAGAATCACATCAAAGCACATGGAGTAGGTACCTTATTTTGCACTTGGAACTAACCAGAGCAGAAAAAAAATATTTATACTATCAAAGGCCCAGGAGGCCAGATGGAGAGACTGGTCCCAGAACTTGCTTTTTTCTTTTTCTTTTAAGTGCTGAATTAAATAGGAGAATATACTATCTCAAAGATTTATTTACACTGAAAATATTTATTGTGCTTGAGCAGCTTTGATTACTCACACTTTCTGATGTGATGTTGATAGTGACTTTGCAAAAAACATAAGCAGAAACTACAACCAGCACCGTGTCCTCAGAGATGTGTAAAAGGACCTGGGAGCGCTTCTGGCCATGTTTGCTGAGGCACTTTGGTACCATAGGTAGAGCTGATCTAGGGATTTGATTCCAATCTGGGTGGTTTAAAAGGATTCAGAATCAGGAATGAAACAGAAATCCAACAAGGGAACAGCTCTGTAAGAGAAGATTTCTCTCCTGAGAGGGACTAAATGTTCCTGACTCATTATTTAAAGGGAAGCAGTGTGGTTTATATTCGCTGATGTTAGCTGGCCAGTTCTCCCACTTCTGTGTTCTGGCCTGAAAAGACATACTGCAGTTTTCAACCTGAGTTGTGGCATTTATTAACCTGTGGCAGGAGACCAGCTCCTAGTGTGTAGGATGATACGCATAACTGTAATTGGGCCTTCTGCAGAGAGTTTGAAACATTCCCGTTTTCTTCAGTCTTTACACATTTATGTTGGTGCTATTATAACATATAAACTGCAGATTTACATCTAACTAACTTAATAAGCTAACTTACTTTCCTGGTCTACTGAACAGAGATTTTAATGGGCATTGTGTGAGAGTTTTATGGTATATTTTTATGTTTATTGTTGAAAATTTCTTAAAAATGTCTATGGATGCTTTGTATTTAATTATGGTAGATTCAAGCCTCATTACAAATTATTTGTATAATTTGTGCATATAACCTTGCAGTTATTCTATAGATGTTCAGATCTAAAACCTATACATATTAGAAACAGAAAATTCATTTTAAGTGGCAAAATTGGATGTGGGGTTTTTTTGTTAGCTAACTTGATTTAAAAATTATGATTTTTAAATTGTAGATGGGGAATAGAGATATAAAGAAAATAACATATCCTTTTTGTTTGCAATTCTATGAAACAAGCCAGCTTGCATCTCTGCTTGATATAGACGCAATTAGTGACTTTAGATTTTATACTCAGACAACAAGAATATTTTGTTTTCCAAAACCTGTTAAACAGAGGACTTTTATTGTACAGTACCAAAATGTACCAGGACTACAGCTGACTATGAACAACTAATGAACAGTCCGGAAATATCAAATTGCAAAAATGAAATCAGAAGGTTCAGCAAATAAAAGCATCTATGAAGCTGCAAGTCTGCCATCTGCTGTCTTTAAGCCAATCTCAACTGCTCAGAGCTTAGTTACTTTTTTTAGTACTATCAAAATGCTGTAATGCTTCTGAATATTTTTGTTTATAAATGCATGTAATAATCATGTGATGAGCTATTGAAACTTCTCTCAGCATAATCATGGCAAAATCTGTGGAAATAGTACATCTACATTTGTTTCTAGCCCTGAGTCATGGGGTTACTACAGACCCACAATTTTAATTTGAGGTAGTTTTTCCAAAAACTTAAGTTACATCTCACTTTTTCCCTTCTCTGTATTCATTCCTTATAAAATCTATGTGTGATACCAAAATGCTATGCTTAACATTTTCTTTGAATGGAAAAGATTTTACTGTGATCTTGTCCTCATTCAGTTCTCCTGGTGCTGAACAAGCAGAGACATGGTTTTTCATGATATATTTATAGCTTGCTTGCAATGACTATGGAAACGTCTGGATGATCCCTTCATCATATACTAGAGTGGATGAGCAGCTTTCAGTCTAAGAGTATCCCTTTGCTGAAGTAAAGGCTCATCTACATGAGAAATATTCAGTAAAAAGAAAACTGAAGCAAAAGTGTCAAGTAGATACTGAAAGTTATACTCTCTCAAATTTATTGATACAGAATTGATGTTCTTTCATTTTTCCTGTGAATTTCTGTTTGTCTTAAAAAGATGTTCTTATCCCTTGTATATATTTATATATATAGATATATAAAATATATGCCTAAATCAAACAGATACTTTTTTTGTCAAAAAAAAAAGTAAAGTAGAAACTCTGTAACACTGGAATTAGCTTTTCAGAATTTGTCTGATTTTTGTTAAAGATCTGTCACCTAAATCATTGTAACTCTGCAATATATTAGCTGATATTTAATACCCTTCATTCTTCTAAAATCCTTCAGAAAAGAAGGAAGATATATGTTGGTATCTGGGTCTCTTTCCTACGGAGTTTTGTGAAATTGAATAAGGAAACTATTTGTAAGTTTGTTCTTATTTTAAAAGATTGTGTGTGTTTATTGAAGGAGCCCAAATGCAATTCTTAATCTGCAGTACTGTTTTCAGGGAGACAAAGGAAGGCCTTAGTGCTAACAATGGGCTGGAAATTAGAAAGATGTCCCATGCTCTGCTAATGAGAATTTTTTAAATAAATTGTGTAAAAATTGCTCTATTCATATCTATAATAGCAAGGTCTATACTGAAGATCCTCTTCAGTCAAATAGAAAAGATAAAAAATTTTGTAATTGTTGCTTTTTTTCTAAATCAGTTCTGATTTCTTTGTGTTACCACAAAACTCAGAAGAGATATTGCTTTCCTTTGATACTTTTCTCTGAAGCAAATAATTAAATTAATTGCCACTTCCTCGGAGAGACTATTTTCACTTAAGGTCACATGGAAATATGTTTCTGAGTTTCAACATTGATTTGTAAGCTGCAAATACTCTTGATGTTGTTGTTAGTTCGTAGAAATTAAACCAGTAAGTTTTTTAATACATATTTTCCCATTTAAGCTGTAAAATATTAAATACAAATAGCATAAAGAGGAGAAAGTAAACTCGATATATGATTTTTTTTTCATGTAATAAACATTGAATGAAGTGACTAAGGACACTTGCTTTTGTATCATTAGCTAAACATTATTGGGTTTCACTGCAGAAAGACTTTTTTTAAACAAAACTTTCATTATGGTTTCACAATTTAAGTAGAGGTTTGTGCTATTTACATTTTCGGACTTTGTAAGACTGGTGATACAAGTCTGTGCACCTGCTTGAGCCAGCTCAGGCGTGTAGATGCTTGTTGATATGGTTCAGTTGATACTTCTACATATGAGGTAGCACGGAACGATAGGGATATAATAGCTCAGGACTGTGATCACTTGGGCTCTGAACTCTTCAGCCTCCACAGTGAACAAACCTTGTGATCTCCTCATTAGATACTCCTGCAGCAGAAACTGCAGCTACTGCTTCTGCCTGGCTTTTCTCACTGTTGATTTATTTTTATTTGTTGGAGTTCTTGTCACCAGTTGGTTCTTCCTTTTCCTCCATTTTTCCCCACGTATAAATCTAGTGGCTCCCACAATTGTGTTTCATAGCTGTGTTATGGGAAAATACATTAGGGAGGCACATCAATATATTGAGTGTGCATAAATCTTTGGAGCTACAACCTTGTTCTAACCTGCATTGAACAAACACTGGTGCTGGTTGTTGTTTTGCTTTAATGACTTCTGAATATGGGTAGATCTTCACAAGTACAGCAAAAAGCACATACTTGACACACAAGTGTAACTCACATTCAGAATTCCTACACTAAAACTGAAGGCCACTAGGGCTTTTCATGTTAAAAATCACTGAAAAATTTATTACCCAGCCTTGCAAAACAATGGGCTCTTCCCTACTCTTTGTATGTAAATGGCCAATCTGTTTGACAGGCATCGTTTTCTACTCGTCCTATACAGCTCTGCTCTGCCTACTAGACATAAGGCCTGAGCATATGTTTATTATGAAACATTTCAACCCAGTTGAAACTCATTTCAGCAGTTACATTCTGATCAAGTTTTGCGTGTTAGATAGTTGATGCAGCAGATTAGTCTTACTGTCTCATTTTCCAAGAAATGGGTAGAGAAAAGCTTGTAAACTGAATGAAATGCAGAGACATGACCTGAATGCTGCTTAATCCATTGATATACAGATTTGTGTTTTAACAGATTTTTTATTGTTTTGTTCTATTTTGTAGAGCAACTACATGGTGTTCATGGCAGAATTGTTCTGGTGGTTTGAAGTGGTGAAGCCATCATTTGTACAGCCTCGCGTTGTTGCACATCCCCAAGGTAACGGTATTAAGGATCCATGTTAATGTGTGTTTTTAATAGTTGAGTGTACAGATTGCAATTGTGTTCACAAATACGGTGAATATTTTAGTTAACAGGACTTGGTGGCATACAGCTCCCTTAAAGAAGGAGCAAAGTACTCTTTTCTCACATTAATGTTCATCTCATCGAATACATCTTAATTAGACCTTGTTGTATATTAGCAAAAACTCATGTGAATTGTTGTGGTATAATCACTTGCAAATTTTCCTGACCAAAACAAGCCTAGAATCCATTTATGCCTATGCAGAGATTACAAACATAATAAGGAGCTAAGAACAGCCCGAAGAGCTTGTAGTGCTGAGAAGATGCCAACAGAAATGAACTTAAATCTGGGGGAAAATGGCAGATAGTTAATTGTAAAATTGCATTTTGTACCTGAGTGCAAAGACAGTCTTCTATCAATAAGTTCTCAAACTGAAAAATCCATCTCTTGGGTAGACCTTGAGATCTGTTAATGAATACAGAGTCATGGTAACTTGAACTTTACTCAGTAGTGCTGTGAATGTCTCTCCAAGAGCTAGGAAGAGATTTTCATTGTGTGACTTTTCTGTCTTTTCATTTATATTCTTTATAGCACATACAAGTCTGATTTAAGTCTTCTAATATTGCTAACTTATTTAAAGTATGATCAAAATAATATTCTCTATCTGAAAAGTCAGTTTAAAGATTTGGAGGAGAAGAATTTTTATCAGAAAAAATTCTTACAGAAGTAGAATATTTGTGATTTTTGTTACAAAGATTGCTTGCTTCTAATTTTGTGGATCCTTTTCAGTTTTTTTTTCTTTTATTATTACTTCCCTTGACTTTTCTAGAAATGTTTTCCATTCTCCATCCCCTTAATTCATGCCAATATGGGAACTTTGGAGGAAGTAAAGCTGAAAGGAAGTGATCAGAGTTTAATCTAAATAATGGGACTGATGACAATTCTTTAAATCTTTGGAAATCATTACTTCAGATTATTTCAAACAGCTTTTCTACTGTATTTAGTATTCAGATTTTACCTGAATACTAAGCTATAATAACGATCTTTGTTGTTCCTGGCAGCTGAACCTACAAAAGATGCAGCTTCTGCTCACAGCTTGAATGCCAACAGAAGAAATTATACGGACAGCCCATCTGGTTCTGACTGTGTAGCCAGGTAATGTCAGAGAATCACTAGTACTGTTTCACAATTTTCTCCTTTTTATTCAAAATCAAAACCAGGTTTTAGTTTAGTTTTGTTGCCCTTTTGCAATGCTCAAGGATTGAGTTACCAAATATTAGTCTGTATAATTTTGTGGAGGATCTCATAGTTCAGTCTTCTGCCCCACTGCCGTGTTGCATGGCAGGCAACTTGTTTGTGTTTGTACAGTTCACGTTTGCCACTTGGACAGCACACTATTGCCTTACAGTTCCCAAAACAACCCTTACCATTCATCAGAGAAGAGTCACATAGCCTCCTTGTCCTTTTCAGTTTCATGTGAGGCTGCTGACTGAGTCTGCTCTAAGGCAGATGAAGAGTTCTAAGGCCATTGGCACCTTTGCAGAGCAACTGCAAGCAGTTCAACAAGAGGCTTGTAACTATGACTGTCCTGCACAACAAAGAAAGATTTGCAATCATTATTTGTATGTGGCTTTCAACCTGGTGTCCTCCTTTTAGAGCTCTTCACCAATAAAACTTAAGTGACCTTTCTTTAACAAGTTCTATAAAGATAGTAAATCATGTCAGTTCTGCTTAAAAGCAAATTAAACTGAAGTAACATAGAGTTCTGTGCCATGCTTATTGTTGTGCTCTAGTGATTATACTGTGGAGGAGATATTCTTTAAATGTAAAGAAAGTTAGTCGATGAATGGTGGACAACGAGACTATCTGTAACTCCAACTGTGAAACCAATCCCTGCAGCTGAAGCCATTAACCACGCAAGAAAATTCTGTCAGTATGTAACTATCTTTTTCAGACAAATAAATTTGTCTGTGCAGATGGTTTTGGTCTCTAAACTGAAGAGGATTGACTGGAAGTTTTACAGTAAGCGTCTAAACTCAATTCCTAAACACTTTTAAAAGCCTTTACATTTATTAGTGCCATTTCCTTTCCAAATTTAACTGTCAAGTCTGTAGGTTGCCACCAATGTGTTTTGTAATATTTCTAATTTTTCCTGAAACACATTTAGAGAGATAGTAAAAATCGTTGTGAACTCCTTATGGGCACTGGATTGTATATTGTACTAGCTCATCACACTGGTTTAGTGTCTCTACAAGTGATGGGTATGGTTTTGTGTTGGTGTATTATGAGAGAGCAGTCCATGAGTAATGGAGAGAGCTGTATCTTTCCTCATCAATCAGTATGCTTCATCTAGCTTGATGATACTTCACTGCATTGTAGGACAAAGGAGGGGGCCTAAGAAGTTACCTTGGATGGTAGGAATCTAACACGTAGGCTGTAGGTTCCTTGGCAGAACAGACCTGATTGCAGGATGTCCTGGCCTTCCTCCTTATGCTGACTGCACATTCCTGCCTCCTTGAGTGTTTGGCATTGTCATTTCAGTGCACAGAGAAAAACCTAACCCAATCGGAAAAAGTAAATGTTTTTCCTTTGGCTTAGCTTGCTGCAGTGACTCAGAGCACTGGATGGAGAGCCAGATCCAGCGCAGAGGAGGGAGTGGGACTGTGGCGGCGAGTAGTTACAGTGTCTGAGGTTGCCATGGAATCACAGTCATGTTGCCAAAATTAGTCTTTTCTTGAGGGAAAATTAAGTATATATATTTCTGTGATGGTATCAAATTTTCACAGGCTGGTGGATGAAATTTGGAAAGCATGCTTTTCTTTTAAGGTAACTTACAGACGTTATATCGAAGACTTATATTTTCACAGAAATCCTAAATGCTGTTTAAAGCAGATGTCATGTAGCTAGTGTGTAGTGCTATTAATATAAAACATCATGAGTTTATGAGAACCTATTTTTAATAATTTCATACATATTTATGAAAAATGCTGTTGTAGATGGCAAAACAAAAATATGTTTCTTAAATTGATGGGAATATCCTTCTCACAAATATTATTTGGAAACATTTCTACAGCATACTGCATGTGAACTATAAAAGCATTAAATAAAGACTTTGAAAATTACTGACTGGAAAAAAGGGAGTTTGGGAGTGTGCTCTTCAACTCAGTGAAGTAAGTTGAAAATACGAATGGATTAATCCAGGGCGATTTTGAAGTCTGACTTCTTTAGAATTGCTTTACATACAAATGCATGCGCCTTTATGCGTGTGTCTTTGTTCTGATCCTGAATAAGCACCTTGATCAAAACATAGTATTATGTTAATCCTATTCTGGATTAACATTGCTAGTCTATTACAGACCTTCTCTGTGAACCAAAAAAAATTATCTGTTGTAAGTAGAAACAGGGGAAATCTTTATAATTACTGTTTTAATTGTGAATATATTTTTTGTGTTTATAAGGTCTATCACAAAATCTCCTTTATCCACTTTGAGTGCATATTGCAGTCCAGACACAAAGTAGAAATTTCAGACTAAGCAAGTGGAAAGAAATGCATGAAAAGTATCTGGTATTAGCTGCAGTCACTCAGTTTTGAGGGCAGTAGGAACTGTCTCATTTTGTTGATATTTATGTTTGAGGTTTAAGCTAAAATAAAATCTGAAAATGAATCTTTTAATAATGATGCTCATATGAAATAAATGAGCAGACAAGCAATGCCTCTCTGTGGCCATTGGTGTAGAAGAAATACCTTCTTGAGTTTTTGGTCAATGTGCATTAAGTGCAGTTAAAGGTAACAAATATGTTCTATTCTTAATAAATAAATTATTTTTTCAAGAAGAGAATTACACCTCACTTTCTTCCTTATCACAAAAAAGTACATCTGTTTTTGTGGCGCCTGGGACATGAAATCTGCTTGCCCTTTGATGTGGCTTTTGATGTGTTACTTCTAAGTTAATGTCTCTTGCTTTATAGATTGGAAAGTCCAAGTTATACACCATCTCACCAACTGCACACACCCCAGCAGCCTTATTCATCTGTTCCAGGTAACAATTTACAAATGGGTGGAAGAGACAATGAGACAAGGTGTTGTCTTTTGAGTAAATTGCTATCTCACTTATATTTATTCAGACATTACTTATGCAGCAATTACTGGGAGAGCTTTACGTGAAAGGCTAAGGAATGAGTTCTGTAATTTGTAAAACACACAAATGAGAAGTCTGTGTTTGTACTTCTTACACTGTGTATTTTTTAGTTTTACTTCTGTTTTGATCATGTGGGATATGGCTTAAAACAGGTATTTGTACTATGTTGTAGTAGTATTTGTAGTATATTTTAATCAATAGTAACATTCTATGATTCTTTGAAGGATGAGGAGTATAATACATATTCAGGATAAAATTGACTCAGTTGCTTTCCTTGTGTTCTCAACATAAAAACACTTTTTTGCCATAGTGGTATTCTAAGTACTGAACCAAACTGATTTATTGAAGCAAGAGAAGATGATGTTAAAATCATTTTTCATAGCAGTTACTGTGAATTCTGTTCTAATTTTGCTTAGGAGTCATCAGAAGGTCCACATCAATGTCTTATGTAGACGGGTATGTTGGCACGTGGCCTAAAGAAAAAAGGTAAAGTCATCTTACCATATGATTTGGTTAAAAACCGATTATTTATTGGTCAAAAATAGTAATAAATTTTCCGTTGTAGTTTGGATTTTCAGAAGCCTGTAATGAGTACTTCTAAGCGGCTTGCACAAATAGAAAAGGAAAGAGGAAACTGTATCATGGATTAAGAACTCAGTAATAGCAAACAAACTTCAGAAATAAATCATCTAATTTTTACATTGAAATGAGATATATTTGAGATCTTTGAATGGTGGGTATTAAATATGTTCCAGTTTACTCAACACAATCAACTGAATGTCGCAAGAGTAACATGGCTGCTAAGCTGAGTAGTATCTCAGTTCATACAAGTTGATTTTGTGGATAGAAAGAGCAATCAGGCTGAATGTTTTGTTTTTCGGTGAGACCAGTACTCTTAATCTGTAAGGTGCAAGCTAACATTGAAATGGTAAGAGTTACGGTGGTGGGTTATTCAGCAAGTGTAAATTGTGTCTCTGTTCATACCATCCTTCTGACCTACTATGGCAATTCTCATATTCCTCAAATGCCTAGAATTTATTCCAAAGTGGAATAGTTGGATATGTCTAAAGAAAAAGTTGTTATTTCAAAAGCAAAATAAATGAGAGTAATTATGTCTATTTATTAAATACAGGTGCAAATGTACATCTGTTTTTCTATGTTGTTATGTTATATTTGAAGCTAGGCAAAATACAGTACACTGAACAGTCTTCAAATTTTGAAAGCCCAAGGTGAATATTTCATGATTACTAATCATGAATTGATCAGTTACATCCTTTATTCTAATCCCTTAGGTCATCATTACATGGAGTTTCATTCGACATTTCTTTTGACAAAGAAAAAAGCATTCCAGTACCCACTCCAAGCAGAGGAATCACTAGATCTGTGAGCAACGAAGGCCTTACTCTAAACAATAACCGCGTGCCCAAACACATCAGAAAAAATCTGTCCTTCAAACCAGTAAATGGAGAAGAGGAAAATCAAGACATTGAAGAGGAAAGGGACATGACAGCTCATAAAGACACAAAGGCTAATCGGTCTCTTAACACAAATCAAAAAAATGCCAATGAGAGCAGCCACTACAGGTTTCCAAATGGAGCTCTGCAAAACAGGGCAGTTCTGGATGATTTTGGCAATCGGATTGAGACACCGAGCATTGAAGAAGCTTTGCAGATAATTCATGACACTGAAAGATCTCCCAGAGTTATCCAACCAGACCAAATCACAAATGGGTTCTTTCTCCACAATCAGGAGATGAGCATCTTGAATTCAAACATTAAACCAAATCAGTCTACTCCTGATATAATTACAGACTCAAAAGGTGCTCTGAGTCCTGTGACTGACAATACAGAAGTAGATACAGGTATACATGTCCCGTCAGAAGATATTCCAGAGACGATGGATGAAGATTCTTCATTGAGAGATTATACTGTAAGCATGGACTCTGACATGGAAGAACCGTCTAAATTTCTCCAGGATTATGACATGCGAGCTAGCAATCACAGAGATCAATTAAGTCCCTGTCCCAGCTCAGTAAGTACTAAATCACAGGCAGGCAGCAGTGCTTCTTCAAGTTCAGGCGTTAAAATGACTAGCTTTGCAGAGCAGAAATTCAGGAAGCTGAATCACACGGATAGTAGAAGCAGTGGAAGCAGTTCTCAGAAAACCACACCAGAAGGTTCTGAGCTGAACATCCCTCATGTGGTTGCTTGGGCTCATATTCCTGAGGAGGCATCTGTCCCTCAAGGAAGAGACACTACACAGTTACTGGCTTCTGAAATGGTACATCTCAGGATGAAGCTAGAGGAAAAGAGGAGAGCCATTGAGGCACAGAAGAAGAAAGTTGAAGCTGCATTCACGAAACAGCGGCAGAAAATGGGAAGAACGGCATTTCTTAATGTTGTGAAAAAGAAAGGTGATGGAGTGTCACCTCTCCGAGAGGAAGCAGCGGGAGCTGAAGATGAGAAGGTATTCACTGAAAGTAGTCGCTTGAAAGAAAAAGAAACTCCAAAATCAGATGAACAAAGTAGTAAGACTTCAGAATTAACAAAAGAAAACACTGAAAATTCTCAGAGCAAATGGTTAAAATCTCCTGCTGTTGCCATGGATTTAACAAGCCCCTCAGAAGAAAATTTGAATGAAGGGGATCTCTTAGAATATACAAAATCTATTGAAAAACTGAACTCTTCCCTGCACTTTCTACAACAAGAAATGCAGCGTCTGTCCCTTCAACAGGAGATGTTGATGCAGATGAGAGAGCAACAGGCTTGGGTTATTTCTCCTCCTCAGCCTTCTCCTCAGAAGCAGATTCGGGACTTCAAGTCTTCATCAAGGCAAGTGGGAACTCCATCTCCCATTGTGCCTTTCTCACAGGAATCCCCTCGCTCTACCCATCAGTCTCCACAGTCTTCCAACAGGAAGAATGCCTCATTTCACATTAAAATGCAAAGGACTCCTAGGCCAAATGAACTGAAAATCACACCTCTGAATCGTACCTTGACTGCCCCACGGTCTGTGGATAGTCTTCCCCGTTTGAGGAGATTTTCTCCAAGTCAGGTTCCCATCCAGACTAGATCTTTTGTTTGCTTTGGAGATGACGGTGAACATATAGGTGAACCTCAGTTAAAGGGAAATCTTTTGAAGGAAGTCAAGCCTACGGAAGAGGCAGCAAAAGAAGAAGGACCAAAATTGCTGAAACAGTGTGAACAGAAGTTGGAGGAGAAGGAGATTAAGCCCATTGAATCTAATGTTTCTGAAGTATTATCTCAGCCCATCACAGAAACTGTCCGCCTCACCCCAAATGAAGACCAGCTAAGCCAACCAATTGTACCAACACCAGCTCCCAAAACAGCTAATTTAATTGAAGTTTCGCTGTCAGATTTGAAGCCACCAGAGAAAAATGAAGTATCGGTTGAGAAGTATGATGGTGAGAGTGATAGAGAACAATTTGAGGATGACCAGAAAGTGTGCTGTGGATTCTTTTTTAAGGTAAGACAACTAGTAGATGTGTATGTCTGCTGTTCAGGTTCCTTCAAAAGTGAACTTCTTAATTCAGTTATGGATTTCAGTGATGACTTTCCATTGAAGTCAAAGCAGCTGCTTCTGCAACTCTAAACATACAAGAATATCTTTTGCACTTGGTGATCGATTTGGCATCATAAGAATGGTGAGATTGTATCATAGTACAGTTCTGAATTTGCCAGTGTATCCCTTTCCATTCATAGTTGTGAAAGAGTGCTTAGAGTTTTCAGTGAGAAAAATGCATGCTGAATGTAGATTTGTGGTTTTTTAATGTAAGCTTTGGTTGCCTTAATTCAACATGCTCTTTTCTCACAATCACTTCCCAATTCCACTTCCCAACTTAACTAGAAGGTTTTGAAGTACATAACAGCCTGCATTTTAAAAAATGTTGAATGTCTCCAAGTTGCACTTTGGAGAGCCTTTTTTTCCTGTCTTAGCTGGCTAAGGAACTATAGTCTTCTTAGACTCCCTTTTGAAGCTGGTATTGGGGAGCACTCCCTGTTGCCTTATTAAAGAGTTATATTCAGACAGGCTTGTAACTATGATGCACATTGTAAGAGGATGGTCTAGACGCTGAAAGCCATTAAGATTTGGAATTTCCATCTTGGAATACCCCGAAATCTTCTGTCGTGTATCTGAGATGTGCCTTGCTTGTCTGGAAGCATTCCTTAGTTGTAACAAAACACCTGGCTTGATCAGCAGAAGTTACTTCTATATACTGCATAGTTATTGCTTGTAGTGATAAATTACCGTCTGAAGCTGAATACAGAAGTTTAGGCAGTGTGGGATCTGATTCCAAACTAAAACATTTCACTTAGTGAGTTTTCTGCTCTCAGTGGTGAATTTTATGTTTGACTTAGCAAGAAAAAAATTCCTTTATGAAAAGTTTTGGTAGTCCTAAGATAAATGTTTTAAAATAAACTTATTTCAAATAACTGCAAAAGTGTGTTAGGGTAACACAACCCAGTGTACAGAATTAAACATCTAATACCTTAGCAAAATCAGTTGCTGTATTGAGAGATCTTAATTTTTTTTGATCCTTTTCCTTCAAATACTGTTGCTGCTAGGATGATCAAAAGGCAGAAAATGACATGGCAATGAAACGAGCAGCATTATTGGAGAAGCGTTTGAGAAGGGAGAGAGAAACTCTGCTTCGAAAGCAACAGCTGGAAGCAGAACTAGAACATAAGAAGGAAGAAACAAGGTAAAACTGCATGTCTTGATCCAAATCATCAGTAGTGGTGAATATAAAAATACCTGGCTTAGTTAAAAGTGTTAAGTTCCATGTCAAAAAACTGCATCTTAATACCCAAGATATTTAACCCTAGAAGCAGATGTGCTGAGGAGCCTGGCTGAAGGCACATGTCAACTGATCCTGCAAAATCAGCAGGTAGCATCAGTCTATAGCTGAGACAGATGAGACCTGCTGGCCTGAGGGAAGCTCTTCAGAGCACTGTCCTGTCCTGCACTTCTGTATTCTGAGGAAGAGCGTGTCCCTTTGGGCACCTTTCTGCGAAAGTACATGATGCCTGCTTGGTTACAGAAGTCAAGCTAAAAAACATGGGGTTGATTTCAATAGTAACAATATTCCCCAAATGCTTAAACTGCATGAAAAATATAAAGAAAGCAAGCTCCTCTTACTGATGTCAAGTTCCAAAACTCTGATGCCTGTGTTAGCCTCACTGTACTAGCTAAAACTGTTCATTTGGAAAGTTGCTGCCGCTGAATGGACTTGATAATTGTTTTAGACGCAAGACAGAAGAAGAACGTCAGAAGAAGGAGGATGAACGAGCACGGCGAGAATTCATAAAGCAGGAGTACATGAGAAGGAAACAACTAAAGCTGATGGAAGAAATGGATACAGTCATAAAGCCACGTTCCCTATCAATCAAACAAAAAAAGCCACGTCCAAAATCTATTCATAGAGATCATATTGAATCACCTAAAACGCCAATCAAAGGTCCACCAGGTAACACATTTTCATGTGGAGAAAGAGTCTGTTCATGCTAAAACACCAGCTTGGTTTTTGGTACTAACAAGCATATGCTGCATTTATTAGTGTCTGCACGTGACCAAACTGGAAAGCCAAATTTGCCAATAGAAATGAACAGATGAATGTCACTTACCTGCTATGCATGCATGCATATATCCTCAAACAAAAAGGTTAACTGGATGGAAAGCCAGTGGAAGCACCACTGTGTGTTGCAAGTTTAATGCACACCAGTGTATTATTTACTAATCTCTTCTTGCACCTGTAGAGCTAAGAATTAACAAAAATTGGGAGATAAGAGGTTGGTAAATAAATGGAGGTTACAAGGTAAGAGTATTTAAACTGATGCTTAATACAGACAAAATTGACGTTAAAAGTTACTTTCCTGTTTCAGGTGTTGTTTTTTCTATTTCACTCACCTACTTACTGCATGTGTAGTAATGAACATAGCAACACTAACCATGTGGAGCAATCCATTCTTTTGAGATACTGCATAACTGCAGCGATGACTAGAAGTATTGCCAATTTAGAGTTAGAAAAAAACCTGCTCAGTGATCCTTTTTGTTCCAGTATCTTATAGCCTTGTTACTCTGCTGCTTTTTCTGTAGCTGCTTCCCTCCATCTTGCAGTGCAATTTAAAGTATTCTCTTTACACCTTCCAAGAATCCATCCCAAGCTTTAAATTAAGTCTCTTAAGCTCTTTTTCATGAGGATTTATTAACTTGGATTGCCTTCTTTGATTTGCATAGTGGCAGTATTCCCATATCCATGCCTCACAGTAATGCTTCGTCTGAGACCATCCTATGTGGCTGCAAATGTCTAGGTATCGGCAAATGTTTAGATGACTTGCACCACATATGCATGCAGGTATATCATGTATGGGTGTAAGAGACACATATAAAAGCTCTTACCAACTTTCTGATGCTGGTGTTGGGTCTAATGAACAGACTCTACTACTTGCATAGGTTTATAAGCCTTAACTTTGTTTTTATCCAGGTTCACAGCTTTATCGTGTTTTTTCAGTATCTAGTCTTTCATTGGCATCGCTGAATACAGGGGACAATGAGAGTGTGCAGTCAGGCAAGAGAACACCAAGGTAAAGCTCAAATAACCATTTTGTTTCATAAAACTTGATAATCAGCTATGTAAAACAGGGTGAATTTTAAAGAGGTCGTGTATATATTGTATACTACAAGCAGGTAAGTTTTCCTCATTTGTGACCTTGATAGTTTTCCACTGTCAGGCCTTGGGGAACCAAGCCTGATCATTTGTTTCACAAATAGTACCAAGTAAACCAGTTGGACAGCTATAAATGAGATCAAACCAAAATGCTGTTCACACAGCCTCTTTAATTCACTTGCTTGCATTTAAGTCTACACTTGTGGGTATTTTATTAAACCTGTATGCTACATGCAGCTACATAGCTTCTTTTCTTTTTTTAACACAGAAGCTTCTTTTCTGCTTTTCTTTTTTCCTCTTAGCAGTTGTACGGGGAAGTATTAAAAGTTCGATAGGACTTGAGCCTTTTCCAAACACCAGAATTTATTTTGCATTAAAAATCACTTGAAAACAAAACAAAGATATAAAAAAGTTTACAATCGTAATATTGTGAATTTAGGTTTATAGTTTACAATTCAGATCATTGTGTTTAATACAGTTTGCCTTGCTTTCATATGAGAAGGCTTCTCTGCTGAACTTCATGATTTTTTTTTAATCTTAAAATTACCATTTAGGTCTGAGTCTGTGGAAGGATTCTTGTCTCCCAGCCGCTGTGGTAGTCGTAATGGAGAAAAAGATTGGGAAAACGCATCTACAACTTCTTCAGTTGCCTCTGCTACAGAATACACAGGTCAGTGACAACAGTATTCAAAAAAGCACGCGGCTATTAGTGCAGGAAAAGTCTTTTGTTATCTTTGTTTAGCTTCCTAAAACTTGATTGAGGCCACTTTTATAGAAATGTTATTTTCACCTCCTTTAATAATACAAGGTTAAGTCAAAGTACTGACTTGGTAGCATTCATGATAACCAAAATAAACTGCAGTTAGGCTCAGAAGAGTAAACGGGCTCACAGGCCACTATAAACGTCAGTAGTCTCTCTAGCAAAGCAAGGATTTAACATTTAAGTTCAATGTAGAATAGAGTTACAAAAAGCAGAAGCCAAATTGCAACAGGAAAATAATCTGCTTAGTAGTGTGAATGGAAATATTCTGCACCTTGTGCTTCCAAACAGATCCTGTATTGTTTATTAAAAGCTTTACAGTCTGACTTGCAATTCTTGATTATATTATAAATCAAATAATAGCAGTATCTTCATCCTTTTTCTCCAAACATACAGCACATGATTTTTGCAAAGAGCTCACATCATCAGGATTATGAAAGCTCCAGTTTTGCTCATCTAATATTTGATTGCTATATAGTAGACTAGTATTGGGTATTTTCAATAAGATTTTAGGGAGATCAGGTTTGATTGATCAAACTGTTGCCCTGCACAGCTCAGTGCTGGCAAATGTCTGTATTTTAAAATAATCTTACCTCCTTTCTGTGGAAATTACTAGTCTGGAAAGGCAAAGTGATCATTCTGAAAATCAGAAAGTACTTACCTGGTTTTGAACCATGGAACTTGAGTCAGTTTGTGTCAGTTGGTGCCATGTGCATGACAAATTAATTGACTGGAGGGGGTAGCAAGACTTTGCTGAGGTGATCTTGCTGAGATTTCTCATGAAGACCCATAGTGCTCAATATTATCTTTTATATCTATTATGTAAAGCTTATTTTCTAATGAAGGAATTTACAGTTACTAGGAAATGAACAAAATGCCTTTGTCACGTTTTAATGTCTTCACTCAGTGAAATTTCATACGGCATTTTTGTGTTGATTCTAGGGTGGTGTTTTTTTTCCCCAAAGCATAGGCAAATTGAGATTTAATCTTAAACACAATTGGTAATTGCTTGTACAGTATGTTACTTTCTAAGACTTGGAAATGCTAGTTTTCTCAAATGGTCTTGATGTGTAAGTATGCATATATTTCAGAAATTGAAACAGAAGAGATTTCTTGTTAAAGCAGATAAAGCGAGTCTTTCTACAGACAGAATAACCTGACAAGTGTCAGGCCAGATCTTTTATCCCTGATTAGGGGTAAAACATTTATGGTATTCCACAAATGTTACTCTAAGCACTGCGTCAGCTTCATTGTTACACCTCTTAGCCTTGACATTACAGTTATGGATGAAGAAACAATTTACTCCTCCTGGGCAACTGAAATTTTATTTAGAAAATACAAAATGTTTTGCTGTTCATGAGAAAGGTGCATTGAGAGAAAAGATATTTACCAAGACTGCCAATAGTAATGATTTCATAATGAAAGACACGTTTGTAAGCAAATTCAGTAACTGCTGAAAGAACATTTTACTTGCAGGTGAAATTTGTGATGTCTCGCCTAATTCTGTTTTGTTCCTGGATTTGTATTTTTATGTATGCAAAAGATCCACACTAGAAGTGCCTCACAGCATTTAAAGAAACTCTTTGTTGATTTATTGATAAACCTAGCTTACTTGTCATTCCTTTTCCATAGGACCAAAGCTCTTCAAAGAACCCAGTGCGAAATCCAATAAGTACATAATTCAGAATGCACTGGCACATTGCTGCTTGGCTGGAAAAGTAAATGAAGGTCAAAAGAAAAAGATACTGGAGGTAAGATTACTTTTCACCTGGAGGCATAAACACCTAAGTCAAATCACAGGCATTAGGAAGACACTGAAGTATTAATGTGAATATCAAAATGAATCTTCTCAGGTTGTCAGCTCTTGGTGAAAGGGCTGAGTAACTTCTGTGACTGGCTCGTTGTGTAGACGGAAAGGTTCTCTAGTACTGTAGAAGCAAGAGCTGTCCTGTTGCGTCAGCAGCACAGGAAGCTGAATTAATTGACATGATAATTAATAGTTACTGTTTGTTTAAGGTGGGAACTTCGATAAATAGACTTCTGTAATTTGTTCACATGCTTATTTTCCCTAACATGAAAAATATCCCCCTCATACATACAGATTTGCAGGTTGGGATCTTTAGAACTAAAGCACAGCTCTTCTATGAACAGAAAGAACTAAAATATGTCCCTCCTAGGCCTTTCTCTAGTTTCCAAGCAGTAGTACAAATTCAAGACTTTCTGCTACAGAAATATGCCTTTTCTCTGTGCTAGAACAAACCTCTGTGAAGGTGCACAAATATTTTAAAGATCACAGTGTCTTAGGACTGAGAGTCATGGGATGGTTCCTTTTACCAGTTGTGAGAAATCTGATAGATAAAATAGAAAACAAGTACTCGGAATCTGGATTTAATTCCTTAAACTTACAACAGTATTTCTTGCCCTTTCTTCATAATTCTTCTGCATTCATATTTAGATGCTGCTTTCTCTGTCTTTCCAGCTAATTTTTGGAAATAAAAAGTGAGAAATCAAGACAGCCTCTTTCAGTTCAAGTAACTGGGAGCATAATAACCCCCAGAAATCCCAGTAAAGAACATCTGTAAAAAGGTTATGCTTAACTCTGGGATACAGCGTATGTCACTTGGTAGAAGCTGTACATGTTCAGGGCACACGTCCTCTAGGAGCTGTGTTGGGTGTAACAGGAATCTGCAGGTTTCAGATCCTAAAGAACTTTTGCTTAATATGCTTCAACTGACTTTATGGTTTGGCCAAAGTTGAATGGATTTTAGGGACGATTGAAACCTCACTTTAGCACTGGAGGATCTTTCAGGCACATCTAGACATACATAAATTTCCTTCTCCCAGACTTGCTTGATGAAATGGATCAAATAATTTTTATTTGATCTACAAAAAATATGTTATGATGTCTGTTCTTCAGGTACCACTAAACAAGTATAGCTGAAATTGTCTTAAGATTTTGCTTGAGAAAGATAGCTGCCTTATGAAAATTCAGATGACTGAAGCTTAGCAAAATCTAATGACTGAAAGTAAGGTCCTTTAGTGGACGGTTACACTTAAGTTTCAGATCTGGTAGCAAACAAACTCAAAATGACAGTGCAATGATTTTGAATATTTTCTGACTACTGTGCAAAATTCATATTGTGAATCTCTCTCTTTCTTTCTTTTAAAGGAAATGGAAAAATCCGATGCCAATAATTTCTTAATCTTGTTCCGGGATTCAGGCTGCCAGTTCAGATCTCTGTACACATACTGCCCTGATACTGAAGAAATCAATAAATTAACGGGAATAGGTCCCAAATCTATCACAAAGAAAATGATAGAGGGACTGTATAAATACAACTCTGACAGGAAGCAATTTAGCCACATACCTGCTAAAACGTTGTCTGCCAGTGTTGATGCAATTACCATTCACAGCCATTTGTGGCAAACCAAGAGACCAGTAACTCCCAAGAAACTTTTACCCACCAAGGCATAGTAGATGGAAAAGAATTTGCTTCAGACAATTATGATAAACTTGCACTTCATCTTTACTGCCTGTAGGAAATAGATTTCTAGTTGCCAACAAGACTCTTAGAACTTAAAAACTGGACACCAAGTTCTATTATGTCCAACTGGAATGTAAACACAGTGTTTAGGAGTGCAGAAGATTATGGCTTAGGTGAATAATTGAGTGATTACAGAAATGTTTGACTTGTGTGGAGATTCGTATGTGCTAATACAATATATGGAGTATATTTGCTCTGTATTTTGATTAGATACACTGAAGCACTGAATGTTCCTCTTTAGTGACTCAAACTACATTTTTTTTTACATCTGTTGCCTTATGTTTGTATTTGTGCTTGTCTTGAAATATCTTTTCCATTCACTAAGGAAATAGTTCTTAATGTTCTCAATACCATTGAACTTTGCCTACTGACTTACAGTGAAGACAGTCAGTTGTATGTCACTGAAGAACAGCTGAATGGGTCTGTTCTGCAAAATCCTTGTGTGCTGTAACAAAATCAAGATTCGTTCCCGAGTATCTATCATTCTTTTTCAGTGAAATAATACTGATTTGCTTATACACTAAAGAGTAAAGGAAAAACCTTTAGAACTGCTTGAAGTTTCCTTCAAATGAATTCTTTAACAACTCAGGGTTTAGTTAAGGTGATAAAATTATTTCTGTTCCAGTAAGTTACTATCTGAGCTGTACTGACTGACCATGTGCATGTTCATAATGGCATTAAAAAGCAAAATTAGAAGACTTGGTAGGCCTCTCAAACAGTTTAAGCAAATGAGCATTATCTTGCATCATTCCAGATCAAGAGCGAGCACAGTCTGGTACTGCTTTTCCAAGGAAGGGACAGGAACTTGTGAAACACTCAGAACTAGATCCCTGATGTTTGTCTGACAGAACACTAAAAATATTGAGAAGAATCACAGAATTCACCAAGTCACAGATCTTTCAGAAGTCGTGTATCTAATTCCCATTGATTTTAAGATCCAGGCTGCTGTCTGTTCTTCCTGCCTTTAGATCTGCCAGCTCAAACTTGAATCAGTTTTCTAGGGAACAGACATCAGGTAAGAAATTTCAGTGTGTGTAGTAAATAGTTTTCTTGACATGGTCTAACAGATGATGTCTTGTGACACTTGGCGATTTTAAACACATACAGCAAAAAAGCCTAAATCACATTTCAGTAAATTTCTAAAAAGACCATTTACAAAAACAAACTCTAGGCATATTTCAGTATTAGCTACAAAGGGCTGCATTTAATTTCAAATCAGTGTTTATTTTACAGATCACTATTCCGTTTCAGTGTTTGTTTCCTTTACAGTTTGCTTTTAACATAGCACTGTTCCGAAAAACAAACCAACCAAGAAACTATAAACTTGAAGCCTCCCCTAAATCTGTGGCTATTTTGATAATGTACACCAGAGGATTTGTTGGGGGGGAAAAAAATATCTCATTCTCAGGAAAAGACTTGAATGATTTGTGATTCTGTTCTGTTTCAGTGTTGTGACAACTACATTAACATAAGACGGTATTGTGCTCTAAGTATGTAGTCCATTCTGTTTCATAGGGAGACTGAAACTATCTTCCTATTTCTCTCATGACACTGCTTTGAGAGAAACTACGCCTCACTACTATAACGTACTCATCTAATTATATACAAGATGCACAGGAATGAGATTGTCATTAAGTGGTTTAGAACAGTACTTTTTTTTTTTTTTCTAAATTATTATAAGGCCTTAGGCATCAATGCATCTGGGTTACAAACATTCTCTCAAAAATGCTGTCAGGTTTCCTGTAATTTATGTTCTTATATTTATGTATATTTGTTAAAACTGTAAAAAAAAAAAAGAAAAAAAACACTTTAAAATACATGTTTAATATGTATGTGGCTCAAAACTATTTGTGGCTAGCTGATTCCTACTGTTTGCATGTATATCACCAGGATATGTAACTCTTCTATTCCAAGTGTATACAGATTGTGTATATAGGATATAAATAATATTAAAAGGGGGGGGAAGAGGGTTTGCACATTCTGCCTGTTAGACAGTTCCTGCCGATACCATTGCAGGAACATCTTGAATAATGATATAAAACTGTGTGTAATATACAGTGATTCAAGAAGCCAGGAGGTTGGAATTAACTGACATGTGTAATGAACAACATCAAAAGGATTTTTATCACGGGAGGCTTTTTATTCCTAAAATCCATACCAAGACTTAACCGAAGGTTTGCAACACCGTAAAGGAGACACACCAATCCAATCCAAGTGAGCTTAAATACGTGACAGGAATTCTTTGAGTAGTTTTAAATATATCTGAATGTATTGATGAAATTGACACTTGTCAACAGGTTAAAGGTTTGTGCAATGTCCAAAAGTAGAATGTGAATAATGCAGTTGAAGATTTCATTGCTCGCAGTATAAAGTTTTACTTAATACAGGAAAAGTAAAGCTAGATATGCTTTTCCTTTTTAAGCCTGCAAATTTTCTAATTACAGTGGATCTTTGGTTGGGATCATGTTTAAAAAAAGAAAAAAAAAAAAGGAAAAAAAAAAAAAGGAAGCTTTCCATAAAGGCCAGTATTTATCACTGACCTTTTCAGAACACACTGGTGCTTTCATCAGGGGTATTATTATTGTTGCTACAACTGAATTGCCAAACTCTCGTCTTAGTTTTTGGAGCAAAGTTTCATATTCTAACAGTCATAATAGCTACTGATTTTTTTTATTATTATTATGTTAGTATGACTGTTAGTTGTTATTATTTGGCTGTTTAAAGCCAAATTCAGCTATTTAATTATGATTTAATGGGCACTGTTGAAAAATGTACAGTGTATTGTGTGCTTACTTGTCCACTTCTATGGAGCATAGCTTCCATATTTTTTCAAATGCTGTGCTGTAAAATATTGTCATTGCTACTTATGTGGTACAGTGTAGTTTTTTCCTTTCAGTTAAATAAAAGCATGGCACCAAAAGTACTTTTTTTCTATTGGTTTCTTGCTTACATTTAAACATAAACTGAAACTACAGAAGTACATAATAATATTAAAATCTTGTTTCTTTTTGTATTGCAGCCACATAGGTATTGTAGGAAAGATGGACCTTTTTTGTTCCTACTTTTGTTCCCCATTGTTTAACATCAGAAAGCTAGATTACGTGTAAAAGTATCAGAGGGAGGCTATTGAAGAATTAGGCTTCTCCTTTTGTTCTTGAGGACAACGTGGTGTTACCCTGTTCTCTTCAGAAGTGCGTTTCACAAGCACAAGTCAACTGCTCCAAAACCACAGCATCTTACTGCTCAGTGAAACGGGACTGCTTCCGAAGGCAAGGTTTGCAAGGTGAAGTCTTATCTTCCTCTAGACAGCTCATAAATAGTGGTAATAACTTGTTAGCAGTACAATCTTGAACAGAAATAGGATCAAAATATAAGGTTAGAAATCAGCAATTTTTTCAGTCCAAATCATGGCTTCTGGGAAGTTTTGTGTTGTCCCACTGGTTTGCAGAGCAAGGGCAAGGACTAGTTGAAAGGGGACGTGACATCAGTGCACTGATAACAGGCTGGCTGAATTGTTGGGATAACTCACACAGATGGAGAATCTACATTTCAGAGCTATTCAGAGGGCAGCTTTAAGAATACAGGACAGCTGATAGTAGGGCTTTCAGATCTGCATTGAAAACGAATATGAATGAAAATGAATAACCGTCCCTCCTCCCCACAAAACTGCTTATTTTTCAGCCAGCTCAGTCGGTTCCCTGTGAGGCACCACAAACAGGCTGACATAAGCGAGGGATTACACTGGAACACTAACACCCCGCTGCACCCAGTAAAGCTACTTTTTCAGGGGCAAGCCCAGCTCATATTTATAATCTAAACCCCAGCCTTTGAACAGCCAGACTGTAGAACAGACTTCCCTTTCTCTGTCCTTCTCAAGTAACAACGTACTTGAGAAACTTCAGATCACACCCTGGTTAATTTGACCAAATGTGGCTGTGCCGTGTCTGAATTTGTACAGGATTTGTGAGTCACACTTTGAACTGCTGTGGGATCTGGCCCAGAGAGCTGGTATCAGCAACTGCAGAGTAATCTTCTTGGTTACACTTGCACCTTGCAAAGTTTGGAGTGGTTGCCACACAATGGTGGTATCACAACCAGCTTTTCTTTCTCAAATCCAGCTGTACTCATCAGGTATAGATGTGAGATTTCTTTTTTTCCAAACACTTAATAAAGACACAGCTTTGTAAGAGCTAAACTTTAAACTACTTCTGTCTTTTTGTATAGCAAATTAGCATTCCTTTTCTGCCTTGTTACTAATTTAATGAGCTGAATAAGCAGTTTGAAGAATTGTAGCTCTAAAGATCTCTCTTAACAGCCACAGCCCTTTGTATCTGTTTTTAAGAAACCCACACAAACTACCATATTGCAGACCTAGATGACAAGGAAAAAGGGTCTGCATTTTTAACATGCACAACATCTTTGCTCATTTGTTCAAAGAAATGGTTTTAAAGGCAAACTGTTGCATTTGGGAACACAGATGCGAAGTATGTTTGTGACAGATAAATGCATACCTGCTTTTAGACTTACTTGCTTTCACACAGGTGTAAAAAGAAATACACTTTATTTAGTCAACCACAGCAAAGAGTTCAATATGGTAATGAAGTTACTCAAGTATTTTTCCTTTGAGCAAGAAGGAAAAGCAGCCACCTTGGCTGATTTACCCTTGTAACTCCTGGTCTTTGTAAGAGGCAGGGAAGCAATATACAACATGTACATCTAAGAGAGCTTATTAAACCAGGCTTTTTTATTACATTTCTGAATTCAAGGATAATACTGATGGAAACCAGACAGAACTGCCTCTGATCACAAAGGCTAATAACCACCAGGATTTCAGGAAAGGACAGGAACCAGAAGAGTTAAGCATTTGACTGAAAAATGTTATTTAACACTTTCTTTAGGCTCTTACTCAACATGATGGTCAACTGGATGCATTAAATACTTAGGAGCAATTAAATTACCAGTTGAAAAATGGGTCAAGCAAGTTAGTGATAAGAACTTGTAAGTTGTGTCTTAGTTTTTAGTTAATGGTATGTGAACATTATGGAGACACACAAAGTAATGTATATACTCACTGTTATGTCATTGTCAAACTGTTAATGGAGCTGTGCAGAAAGACTAAAAGCTAATATGAAGCTTTCCATGGAGGCTGCTCTGTCTTATCCTTTCTACATCATTGCTGATCTGCATATCTGCATTACAAGCCTTGGCAAGGCCCCACAAGCCTGCAATTATGTAAATTACCTGAAGCCAGATTATATTTTGGCTCAGTAATTTTCTTGTTCAAGCTGCCTGAAACTGAAGCTATGATGGTGATGTCAACTACTCTCCTATAGATTATGCAAGAATTTTGCTAAATTGTTACCCCAAAGTTCTGGAAATCCTTTCTTGAAATGAGTGAAAACTGTTCCCAGAAGTTAAGTATTAAACGGGGATGTTTTCTTCTGCAACTTTTTACAAGACCATAGAAACATACGAGAGTTTAATGGCTCTGTTACAACTGAAAATCAGAGGACTGGCCCATTTTTATGATGACAATGTAAAGATGCTTTGCACAAACTGCTGGAGTCCCCTGGCAGAACCTCTGCAAGGTTAGCACTGGGGAATCACTCCCAGAATGTATCCAGCCCCGCTGGTGCTGTCTGTGTCCACCTGCAGCAGCAGTAAAATAGATGCATAATTATTGTTTTCCTTTCTGAAGCATTCCAAGAACAGGCTGCAGTGCCCTGTCTGGTCACTAAGCAATGCAAAACTTCTCTTTTGCTGATCCTGATTTTCAAGCTCTCTAAACCCCACACCCAACAGCTTTGCTATTCATGGGAGTTACCTTGGCAATAATTACTAGGGAGTTAAAGCAAGCTTGGGCCATCCCAAAGACATCTTTCTTTACCTGAGTAAAAAGTTATAAATAACCAGAGAAGAGGGTCTTCCATCTGCCCTTTTCCAACAGGATGCTCCTATGTATATAGATATTGAAGAGTGGTATCGTTGCCCTCCAAAGCAGGTACATCGAGCACTGCCATCTCTTCTTCCATACCTCTTCCTGAGGATGCATACTTGGTTCTTAAAATCAATTTCCAGACAACAGGAATTGGTTGCTTCCTTGTGAAAGGCCCAACATTCTGAGCAGAAGACAGAACCGTTTTAAATCCAAGATTTTGGGTCTGTAACTGGACACAAGTTTACCTTTCTTTCATCCCAAAACTCTTGCTCTCCAGAGACAGAGTCTCACAGATTTCATCTTTGCTGAAAACAAAGCTATGGCACAAAAGGCAGGTAAACTCTTTGAAATCAAGATTAAATTTAAAAGCATATGTGTGTTTCTTGTAGATTAAACAAAGTTTAAAATAGACTTTTCTTATACAAGTGTATGTTCAGTGGAGTTACGCGTACACCTTTATTTAGACAATTAAATGAAAGTCACCTTGTTTTTTCCTTCTGGTCTATCGTCTCTATAATAATCAGAGGTATTAGGAAACAAGTTTCTGTTCTATAATTACCTTTTCTATTAATCACTGCCTCCAAAGGCAACTAATCAACAAGTGATGGTTTTGTAAATAAATTGAAAGATTTGGTGTTTTACTGGCAAATCAAACTTCCTGGGATGCGATGCTGGGCCTTGAGTGTTGCAGAAGGAACCATCAGGTTGTGTATTTCTGCTTGTACCTGGCAATCAGGAACATTCCTCACAAGGTGGCCTTTGGGACATCAGTCTTGTGTTCCCTTTGCAGAAATAAGAGTGAGAGAGAATAACATGATTCCCTTCTGCCCTTCAGCTCATCCTCAGCAAACAGTTTGCAAGCAGACCTAAACTCCCTGAGGTTCTTCACCATTTTTAACCATCAGTGTGACAGAGAATCCAGTTCAGCTTCAGTTAAACTGCTGACAACCTCCCCAGGACCTCTGATATGTGTTACACATGCACACCAGTGTAATTTAAAGGAAAAATGTCAAAATCACATCTCTGCTATGTCCTGTGTCAGCAAACAGCCGCTGTCTCCATTTTGCCAAGGCCTGCCAATGCATTGCTGTATACACACTAAGGTTTTGTCCAAGTGCTCTACTAGTGTTTTAATGTCATCTTCCATATCTCTTCTCACAGCTATATTTAAACACAGAAAAAAGCTTACTAGCTGTTCACCGTGATAATTGTTAGATGCTGTAATTTTCTAACAATTGCAAAAATGCATTAAATGTGACCAAATGTTAAATTATAAATACATCTTCATAAAATATGTGTAACATACATACATATGATTTGTGGAGAAGGTGAGCAAAAACACACTCAAAAAAACCACCCAAGGCTGGCCTGAAATGTAACGAAAGGTATTGCCAACAAACCACAAGCCGGATGGGTGAAGGAAACGAGGTCGTGGCAGAGCACGACGGCAATGCTAACCAAAAGCAGCACCTGTTCGGTGTTCATGATGTAAATTTTTGGGGCGGTACCTCAGGAAGACTTTGGTATGTACCTCGTTGACCGTTTCCCTGCCAGCCGCTGGGCGCAGCGCTGCGAGCCGAGGGGCAGCGCGAGTGGCCGCGCCGGGCCGGCACTTTGTGTGGGGTCAGCGCAGTGTCTACGGGAGTTCCCCACAGTGCCCCTGCCCGGCTGCGCACCGACACCGACCCACCGAGCCGCCAGGGAGGTGCCGGCCGCCTGCGAAAGCGGCGGGCGATCGGCCGAGCTGCTCCCGTCCCCTCCCCTCCGCTGGCCGGGACAGGCCCGGAGCCGCCGCGGAGCCTGGCGGCAGACGCTGTGAGCGCTTGCCAGGGCCAGCAGCCGCGCCCGCACCTGCCGCGCTTCCCTGAGCCGCTGGTGGCCGCCAGCACTGCCAGCCCCGGCGGGCGGAGGCGCGCCCCGCCGCTAACAAAGCGAGCCCCGCCCCAGCCCGGCGCGGCGGCCGCCGCCGCCATCTGTCCCTCCCGCCCCCACGGCACGGGCGGGGCCGGCCCCGGCCCGCCCCCTTCTGCTTTCCAGTCAGGCGGCGGCGCGGGCACCCCGCCCCGGCGCGGGGAGGGCGGGTCCTGCCGCGCCGGGCCGGGCCGGGCAGTCCGCGGCGAGGGCGGGTGGCAGCCGCAGAGCGGAGCGGAGCGGGAGCGAGACCCCGACACCGGGCCCGGGCCCCCCCCCCCCCCCACCGCGTCACATCGCACCCCGAGGCCTGTCGCCATCTTACCCCCGCACTCCGCTGGTGACGGCGCGAACGGGCCGCCGGGCCCCTCAGGTGAGTGTCGGGGGGTGGGATGCAGGGTGAGGGGGCCGCGCCGCGGGGCGGCCGGGAGCGGCCCGACGGGGAGGGGCCTGGGCGGGCCGGCGGCTCGGGGCGGCGAGGCAGGGACTGCAGCCTCTGCAGCCTCTGCTCCGTGAGGCGGGCGCTGCCCGGCGGCCGCGTCGACCCCGACGCTGCCCTGTCAAGGGGCCGCCCACCCCCGCGCACAGTCCCTGGCGTACGGGGCACGGCCGTGTTGTGCGGCTCCCGCCGAGGGAGCATCGCCGCGGCTGCCGGCGACGCCCGACCGCTGCCGTCCCTTTGTTGTGGCATCGGCGGGCGCGCCGGGGTAGCCCGGCCGCGGTGGCCGCCGCGGTGCGTTCCCGGCCCCGGCCTCGGGCGGGCGCGGGGTGTGCCGTGTCTCCGGGCCGGTTCAAAGAAGCGTCGGCTCCTCCGCGGCCCTGTCTGCTGCTGGCACTGGGTTGACATTCCCGAAATGCTAATTCAGGCTGTGTAATTAAGCAGTCATTTGGAATCCGTCACCAGCAGAAGCGGATGTCGTGTGGAATCGCACGTGAAGAGGAAAAAAAATAATAATAATAATCGGAGCAAGTGTTTGATTTGGGTTTTTTTAGTCAAAACGCATTCAATTCATTCTAATAGGGAAGTATCGCATAGTTTAATGTCACCTTTTTGGCGCTGGTGGTGCAGAATGCTCTGAGTAACGAGCATGCATGTTGTAACAGGGACTGATGAATGCCAAGAGCCAGTCACCTCTAAAGCGTGGTGAGATGATGAGGATTACTGTGGTGGCTCTAAAGCAACAGCTGATCTAAGCAGGGTAAAGAAAATTGATTACTAGAGGGCAAGCCAATGAAGAATCTGTGTAAGGAAGAAAAGGCTGGCATGTAAGAGGACAGTTATTTACCGTGTATTGGAGCACAAAAGGATTTCCATCATAGAGTTCAACTGTATAAAGTTTGGTGGAAGTCTTCTGTTAAGGACTTAATATGTTCCTTATAGTTCATTTGAAATATTAATCAGGCAGTCTCTTAGGATAAAATAGGTGTTAGTGAGTTGCACTAACTGCTGTGGAAATCAATTGTGATAAAAAATTCAGCCTGTAGATTATTATTTTTATTGTAATTTTTTTTGGTATAGGAGAACTGGAAGATGATTGAGGGCACATCAGAAATGGAGCAACTGGGTACTGACCAGACCTCAAATGCTCCGTGGGGTCTGTGTAGATGGAACTCCAGAGTGACCTCTGGGCTGGCCCAAGAGGCATATGGAAGTAACTGTGGGATGAGTTAACAGGTGAAATATCTTTGTGCAAAACAGACAGCTTTGAAAATACATATTATTTCCTCACATCCAGTTTTCCTGTGACATAGCTCACCAAGATGCTGAGGTTATGGATACGCAGTGCAGCTCTCACTGAAGTCAGTGAACCAAGACTTGTGATTAGGCATTGCTTCTCTCTTTAAATGCATCACTATTCTCAGTGACTTCAGATCACTTAATATTTGAACTATAATATTCCTTCCTGGTATTTCTGAGTACTTGGATATTTTATATTCCTTGTCCAGCTTTGCATGTTGTTTATTGTTGACGAGTGGTCTATTTCAGATGATAAATAACATCAGAATAAAACTTGGTTTGCAATTCCACTATTTACTTGTTTTCCAGAATATTAAACCGTGAATGTGTGTGCATTTTAAATTTCTTGTACAGGAGCTAACTTAAATACTATGCAGACACTATTTTTAGACACTTTTCACTTGCAATCATTTTTTCTGAAATAGTATTTATTTATATGCCTAAGTGTATATATATTTTTTTTTTACAAGAAATGTATTCTGTGCTCATAACAGCACGGGAGGATTGTTGTTTGCATGTTCTTAGAACATGAGTGAGCAGATTTAACAAGAGTGAAACCTCTCTCTGGAAAATTTAGGAAGAGGTAGTCCATATTCCAGAGAGCTTGTTTAAAGGACATCTTGTCCATTGAAGCTAAAGATAAAAAGATGTTCCATGTTTGTGGCAAGAAGTTGTAGGGTTTTTTCTTGATGTGGATTTCTTAGGAGAACAAATGTAAATACAGAACTAGGGAAAGATAATAAGGAGGAGTGGTCAGGAGAAATAAGGAAAGAGGACAAGTGTGGAAAAGCTCTGTTTGGAAAAGACTAGGTAAGATGAAAGGGTTGTAGCAAAAACCTGGTTGGTGGAAAGCACCTGAAATGTTAAGCTCCAATACTTTCATTTATACCAACAGCTAATGCTAGTGCTTCAGTCATTCTTGAGTATTAGTGCTTGAGCTGATCAGATTGTGACATCATGTGCCATATGTGCTGGCAGAAAGCAATATACAAAGATGCAGCTTGAGCTCTAATCTTGAGTTTCCTGCTGTTTTTTGCTTTTTAGTGTTATTATTTTTATTCATACATGTACATACACCCCCGCCCCCCCAACCCCCCACTGCATGTCAGAGAACATGATATTTTTCATAGAGGTGATGGGTAAGCCTATGTACATTTATCATGTTATGGTGTTACAGTGCTGCTTATTGTTTGGACAGCATAATGCTTATAAGAGAAGTCTGAGCTCATCGGCCTAAAAAACCATCAATTACATGAAAATCTTCTCTAGTATGTTGCGTGATCTTTCTTCTAGCTAATTGTGGTGTTCTGACAGCAAATGGACACTAAATACTTCCATAATATTGTTAATGTTTGAGCCTATCAACGTGCACAGGTTCTGCTGAAGAAGTTTGGTATCTAGACTATGTTTAGGTATTAACTTTTTTCTTAACAGGACCTCAAGAGGGCTGTTACTAGTCCCCATATCAAATCCGGAGGGTGCTGATCATATTTTACCCTAATTTATATGGGCAATATAACTAATACAAATAAAATGAAGTGTTAGAATTGGCAAAGCCTTTATGTTCAAGTCAAACCAGTTCTTTTAAAACTACAGTGGAAAATGGAAGACAACTTATTGCAGATGCTAGATTTTACTTATTGTTATTGTACTCTTGAGCAAAGTTCTGAGTATTACGCTCTTTTTTTCCATCAATAGTATGGATAATGTATAAATGTATAAATAATGAATGTTAAGATAGTCTTGAAGCTGTGTAGTGTGGCTTCCTGTTTAGGCTTGAGTCCAGTAAATCAGTTGAAAAGAAAGCTGGGCTTGGTGTTCCTTTCTTCAAAGGGAGTCTCGCAGTTTTCCGATGAGGAATCTCAATACAGCTTTGCCCAAATTTGTCTTTGTCTTTTGGCAAGGAAGTGAATTTAATTTATATAAAAACCACCAGTGTTGCAAAGCATAATAAAAGGGAAATGCAAATGTATTAGATGAGGATGGAAGTTAAGATATTAATACCAAACTGCTGGGTAAACTTGTGTTGATGTTTTGTTATTATTATTTTTATATTTTCCTGTCAGCGTGTAAGAGTAGGGGTGAATTTTTCACTGGCACCAAGAATCTATATCCAGTTGCCAAAAGGGGAAGTTGAAACAGTGCTAGAACATAAGGAAAAAGCATCTTTCCAGAAGTTCTGGCTTTAGGTTTTTGTGTATCTCTGCCTTCTGCAAGCCAGGTTTGAATTCTTTCCTTTTACTTTGCTAGCTGAGAGTGGGCAAGTGGTCCCTGGGTGTGTCTTTCATGAGACCCATCAGAATATTTGGTGCTGGCAGTCTTCTGAAGTTAGGCTATTTCATCTGTCACAATTAGGTCTCTGATGTTCCAAATAAACTGCTGCTATAATCAGATGCTTTCCTTGTCAAATGGAAAAAAAAAACCTACTTGGATAAAAGTTGGTATACAAGTGTGAGGAAGATGGAAAACTTGTGAGGTTTCACTGGAGTATTTATCTCTCCCTCTCTTCCCTGGTAAATAATTAATTTCTTGTTAATACTTTAGGGATGTCTTATTTGCATAATTAAAACTTACTGTATCAGTTTGTTTATTTCTTATTACCAGTTTCTGTGCATCTTTCCTAATATGAGGTATATGAGTAGCTTATGGACTCCAGTTTTCCACAGCCGCGGTATCCAGAGGCCGTGTCACCTCTTCAGCCTGTCTGGGGAGCTGCATTACCCACAGCTGATTGTCTCTCAGCATTGTGGTTGCTAGATTTCTCCATAAGTAAATGGTTGCCTGAGGGAATTAAGAAAAATTTATTTCCCCTTTTAAATTAAAAGGAGGAGCAGCTTGGGTAACTTAGCTATTGTTATGAACATCTTACTCTATAAGGTCATCTCCCTGTAGTTGTTTTTGTCGTGACAGTTATTCCACTGTCTGTCCTGGGGATAGTGCCTCCTGGTGATGGTTCATCATTGATACTGGCTGCTTCTGTGTTCTTTGGTGCACACTCAATCAATTTAAGTCAGGGTAAGACTTTGCTACTGCCAGAAAGCCATGCTCTGTGAGGTCCTCGTGTGCATGGAATGAATAAATGTTTAACTTGCACTTGGATCAGAGGAGTGGCCTGGCTAACCATACAGCTCCATTGTGGGTGCCATGGAGTGGCTGAGTGCAGAAGTGAGAAGAGGGTCTGCCCCTTTCTGCAGTAACACAGCCTTAAATTGAGGTTTTCCTGATGTGAAATCGCACCCTTGTAGCCACTAGCTCCTTTTTTGAGGAGCTCCTCATGAGGCAATGCTACGTGGCTTCCCTCTGTACAGGGTTTCTCCTCACATCCCCAGTTCTCACATCAACTGGGGAGCAACAGCTGTTACACCTTTTTAAGAGTTCTTTAACACACAAAAAAAAAAAAAAAAAGAAAAAGGAAAGAAATCGAACAGCTTCTACTTAAAGTCAGACTTAAGGAACCATGCAAGGCTTAGCCAGAAGCACAGGCTATTTAGGTTTCCTCAGAGAAGTACATGCTACAACTCTCATATCCTTGCAGGAATTGTGTTGCAAAGGAACTTGGATGTTGTATCTGTGGGAGCTTTAAACAAGCTGTCTGCTGGCAGCCAGGGCCTTGGCCTGTCACTGCCCCAGCTGCCTTTTCCTTCTGCAGGCTGGAGAGCTTGTGGGACCACTGAGCCATCTCAGCATGTGAGATGGTGGACAGAAGTGAGGAGTGCTGAGGAAGGGCCAGGGCACACAGCTGGAGGGGAGCGGACGAATGGGAGAAGGGGACTCTGGCAGCCAGCAAACTGGCTTTGGCCACTTTGGCTTTGCAGCTTTAGATTTTTTACCAAGGGTATAGACAGTGTCATGGTTTAACCCCAGGCAGCAACTGGGCAGCTGCTTGCTTATCCCATCCTTGTTCCTTCCAGTGGGATGGGAAGGAGAACTGGGGAAAAAACCAAAGCTTGTAGGTTGAGATAAGTATAGTTTACAGACTGAAATGAAATAAACTAGAGTAACAATATGTAGTAATAATAGTAATGATAAGCAATGTATCAGAGAGAGAGAAATAAAACCCAAGGAAGGAAAAAACCCAGAAAACCAAAACCAAGTGATGCCCAGTGCAGTTGCTCACCACTTGCTGAGCAAGACCTGAGCAGCATCTGCCCTTCCCCACTAGTCTCCCCCAGTTTATGTACTGGCCATGATGTTCTGTGGTCTGGAATAGCCCTTTGTCTGGTTCAGATCATCTCTCTTGGCCACGCTCCCTCCCAGCCTCTTGTGCGCCTCCAGCCCGTTCACTGGCAGGACAGAGTGAGGAGCAGAAAAGACCTTGACACTGTGCAATTACAAAAACACTTCTGGGTTGTGAACATTCTTTGCAGCATAAACTCAAAACGTGGCCTTGTACCAGGTACTAGAACAAATATTAACTCTATCCCAGACAACACCAGGGCAACAAAAATAGATGTCCTTACGAAGGAAGAATTAAAAATGAAGTAGGGGGAAATAGCACTTTCATTGTTCTGTGCTTTTTGTACGTGCTAAAAACACACAAGTTTATATGTAACATCTGATGCACATTTCACTGTTAAGTTCTTTGTTGTGGCTTCATAATCAGCCTCTTAAAATAAATGTCCTAACCGTGTCTAGTTTTTGCAGTTCTTTAATACTTTGTCCCATAAAACTGATTTCTGTACTTTTAGTAGCCAACATCTGTTAACCAAGCGTAAAATAAGACACTGATCACAGCTGAAATTCTCTCCTCCCTTTTAGGCTGCCATCATGACGGCTGAAGAGACGGTGAATGTTAAAGAAGCTGAAATAATTAAACTAATACTAGACTTTCTGAACTCGAGGAAACTTCATATCAGTATGCTGGCACTTGAGAAAGAAAGTGGGGTCATTAATGGCTTGTTTTCAGATGACATGCTTTTTCTAAGGTAGGACTTATTTCTCTGGTATTTAAATACCAAATGTATGAAAACTTACCACAGCTGCAATCCACTAAACAGGATCCTGGTTCTGTGGTCTAGCTCTGCATTGTGTACCAGCTCTGAAGTTAATGACATCCTTCTATGAGCCACCTGAAGTAGCTGACTGACTAGGCATCATCAACGTAGGTTGAGTTAGGTTTTTTGTTTCCTTCTTCGTTCGTTTTAACTTGCGTACTTTTCTGACATGGTAATGAATTAAAACAGGAAGGGGTCTTAAGAAGTGTCAGTGCAAGGTAAGCTGGGGAAAGGACATGAGCAGGAATAGGCTGGAAGAGCAAGATCTTTTGATATCAGGGATCTGTAATTATCTACTTACTGTGTCACTTGAAACTGAATATGTAGTTTATTGACTTCTAAAATAAATAAAATATTTAGACAATATTCTAGTGCTAAGATGAGTGGAGTGATTTCCAAAGCTTTTACCTGAAAATATTACCCGCTTTTCAAAATCCTACCTAGATTTCTGTTTAACAATATGAAAGGGATCTCTGCTGTTATCAAGGCATGAGAGCTGGCATGGTTTACCATTCAGGATATTGCCCTCAGAGTTGTTCAAAGGAGTCACTCCAAGTGCATACTAGTTTCTTAGCATTACTGTTTCCTATTTCATGCCAAAGGTACTTAATAACTTTGTAGGAACGTGAAAAGAAAATTATCCATCTGTCCTTAAAACATGAAAAAATGTGTTTTATCACTGAACAGGACTTCTCACCTGGTTTCCCTTTGATTAAAATTATGGATATTGGAATAAAATGAAAGAAGAATTAGATTAAAGTTATTAATCCAGTTTGTTTCATTCTTAGCTTAGAGTATTCATTTAAAGAGAGACCTCTTCCTTGTAGATCTCGGCCTTTTGCAGAGAACTGGGTGTGTTATGAAGGTATGACTGTGCAGTCTACCCTGCTGGTCTCAGAGCTGGTGCTCTTGTGCTGCCGTAGCTCCTGCCAAGCTGTTCCTCTTACATTCTTAATATAAGGTGGGGGGCAGGAAGCACCCAGGTCCCATAAAATAGACCAAACAGTATTTATACAATTAAAATCAAGTCATTATTAAGCTTGCTTTCATTCCTCAGGATGTATTCATTGAATCAATATATTTTTTTGTACTCTTCAAGTAAGTTTTTTAACTGAAGCACTACAGGTAAAGCTAGAGACAGATGACCGTTTTGTCCTTTCTTATGTGCCTTTAAAAGTAATTAACACTTGTCCTTCCTGTATGCAGTTATTTTTACAAAACATTGAGAAAGAACTTGGATTTTACTCTTATTACTACTCACATCAGTCATCTTGGCATCTCTGCGAAGCGTTAGCTTTTCAAAGCAGGTTGATCTCCTGTTGTGTATTTAAATGACTCTTGTGTACTGAAATGAGATCCTTCCTTAGAAAGGAGGATGTTCTTGTCCAGTGAAGTTACAGGAGTGACTCTTTCTTTTACTAGGCAGTTGATTCTTGATGGTCAGTGGGATGAGGTTCTTCAGTTTATTCAGCCTCTTGAATGTATGGAAAAATTCGACAAGAAAAGGTAAAATAGATTGTACGTTTGAATTGTGGAAAATACCTAAGTTTTCAAGTACTGTGTATGAAAGCAGTAGTTTTAAGCTTTTTCACCTTAGTTTTTCTAACCTGCACACAGTTCCTAAAGTGTGTGCATGTGGTTTTTAACTTAAACTAAGAAAAAGAAATGCATGCAATCTGTACTGAGTTTTCTTTTGGCATACACTTTAGGAATATGGAGCATGGTGTGCGGTCCTTTTACAGTTAGCTGCTCTAACGTATTTCTGTTGAAGAAATTAGTATGATTCTGTAACTTTTATTAGCATTCTGGTACTTTTAATGTAATATTTCTGAAAAGAATAATTGAAAAAGACATTTCTTGTTAAAAAGTAATTTTAGGGTTACCAATTTATTAGAATGTGAGATCAAGGTTCCTTGTCATTGCAGTTTCTTTGTCTAACTCAAACATTTGCAGAAAAACACCCTGCTTGCCTCTAAAAGAATATTTAGCTACTGGATCAAGATGTATAGTGTTTCACTTCTCACCTGCAGATTTCGTTACATTATAATGAAGCAGAAGTTTTTGGAGGCCTTATGTGTCAACAACGCGATGTCAGCAGAAGACGAGCCTCAGCATGTAAGAATTGTCTCTGGTTTGGTAACTTTTTGGCTGTCAGGAAACTCTTGAGATACACTGATTAAAAGCAGAGCAGAAGCTTCCAGCACTGAATACACAAATTTTAGCTGTTACCAAATAGTTTGATAACCATTGAGAAAAACAATTGGTATCCTTTGGAAATGAATGTGGCTCGCAGGTCCCAAATAGAGTTGTATACACAAGGGTTGCTGGAAACTTTATGAACTTAGGTTTTCAATATGTTAAGAGACATGAACTCAAACTGGCAAAACCAGTGTGCAGATTGTGACACGAATTATAGCTTTTGATATATGTGATAATACAGGAATACTAAATTTCTAACACAAAAAAAAGAAGAATGCCAGTAGTTTTAAAATACTTTATTTCATTTTTCAAACTGAATTAACTTCAGGTCTCTGTCCCTTTACACATCTGCTGTACTGCACTGCAATGTACAAGGACGTTGTGCTCCTCTTGACAGGGTAGAAAAAGCTAGGAGTAAGTCTGTCTTTGCAGTTGTCAAGGGAAAGTGTACTATTGCTCTAATCACTCAATCTGTCTGTTGTTACTAGAGAGCAGCAGAGAAAAAAAACGATTAATATCCTTAGTTTTTGTTTTGAACGTTACCAAAAGTGATGGCATGTTGTGGATGAGAGGCTGCTGTATTGAGCAGATGCTAGTAGTGTGGATACGTGGGAGGTTTTATTCTTAAATTCTTTGCAACTAAGAATGCCAAGTTAAATGTATTTCACATGGTTCTTGGCTTTTAGCTGTCAGCAAGCTTTGTGCTAAAGCCCCCTATTCATTTGGAGGTCTTCTGAGAACTTCTGTAACATTTTTGGTTGAGGAACAGAAAATTTCAATGTAAAAGCCAACTCAAAGATGCTAGTCACTGGAAACCAGAGAAAGCTTTAAGCCTTTTATAACTTATGCCAGTAGCTTTTCACAGAAATAAAAAAGGCAGAAAACAAGTCATTTGGCTTTGAGAATGGAAGTGACCTTCTGTGCTACAATCCCATTAAAGCTGTTTAGCTACAGATTTAAAGCTTTAGGCCTATCAAATCTACAGTGCCATGAGAAAGTTCCAGAGATCTGTAGAAAATGCAGCTGGACGGGGGATTTTAGGAAGTCAAAACATCCAAGAATTGAGCCTTGTTGTGACTATATTTGCATCAGCAATTCCAGACCCTGTTATATGCTGTTTTAATTAAGATACAAATGGTAATAATAAGGAATGATAGTGGAGATGTGCTGCTGCCTGTTCTTCTTCAACTAAACTTATTGTGAAAACACTTGTACTACAGACCCCTCTGTTGATATTTCTGTAGCTGGAATTTACAATGCGAGAGGCTGTACAGTGCCTACATGCCTTGGAAGAATATTGTCCCTCTAAGGAAGACTACAGTAAACTTTGCTTGCTCCTCACGCTGCCTCGCTTGACCAACCACGCCGAGTTCAAGGACTGGAACCCCAGCACCGCACGGGTTCACTGCTTTGAGGAAGCCTGTGTCATGGTGGCAGAGTTCATTCCTGCTGACAGGAAACTGAGCGAGGCAGGCTTCAAAGCAAGCAACAATCGTTTATTTCAGCTTGTCATGAAGGGGTTGCTTTATGAGTGCTGCGTGGAATTCTGTCAGAGTAAAGCAACAGGAGAAGAAATCACAGAGAGCGAAGTGTTGCTCGGCATCGATCTCTTGTGTGGCAACGGCTGCGATGACTTGGACCTTAGCTTATTATCCTGGCTGCAGAATCTGCCAGCCACTGTTTTCTCTTGTGCTTTCGAACAAAAGATGCTTAATATTCATGTTGATAAACTCCTCAAGCCTACAAAAGCTGCATATGCTGATCTATTGACGCCTCTTATCAGCAAGCTTTCCCCTCACCCGTCATCCCCCATGCGACGGCCTCAGTCGGCAGATGCCTACATGACCCGCTCCTTAAACCCAGCCTTGGATGGACTGTCCTGCGGCTTGACGAGTCACGACAAGCGAGTCACAGACCTGGGCACTAAAACCTCGCCCATGTCACACTCCTTTGCCAATTTCCATTACCCGGGAGTGCAGAACCTCAGCCGAAGTCTCATGCTGGAGAACACAGAATGTCACAGCATCTTTGAGGAGTCACCAGAGCGGTGAGTGTGACTGTAGCTTTATTTACACCTTGGTTTCTGTTGCACTTTACCTTCACTGTAATTTTGAACATAGTTGTAACAGTGAGATGTAATTTGATTGTTAAAGTTCTCTGGCAATTAAAGCTCAGTGTGCAAGGTGTTTCTTCCTTGCACCTTTATGATCAAAGTAGATTGTCATATTTGGTCTTGAGCCTTATGGATTCAATCTGGACTTTCTTGAAGCTGAAGCCCTAGCTGAGAGCCACAGATATGCTCCCATTATGTAACAGTCTAACTAAGGTTTATGTTCAATATTACTGAATTCTTTCATTCCAGATAAATACATGGAGACAGTGGAATAGCTGTAAAACTAATAACTTCTTGCAATTCATTGTAGACTGTAAAAGTGACTTCTCTCCTTGCTCAAGCACTAAAGCCTGTATGAAAACTTTGTACTATTTACTTTGAGGGAGAAATGGTACTTGACATGTTTTTGCTTGGCCTTTAGTTTGATCAGCCCTTCTACCCCTTTCTAAATGAATACATACTTTTTATATATATACACATATATGTGAATATATTGTTATATTATATGTTATATTATATGTTTTATATATATCTATCTATATATAAATGAATACATACTTATATATATGATTCTTGGGAAAAGAGATGCCAGATTTTTTTTGGCTCTTAAGAGAACTGGGTGGGTAGGAAGCACTGCACTTGGGCGCATTGGCCAGCAGAGGGCACTTAGAGCTGTGGTGTTCAATCCTGTCTCCAGTTGACTACCTTAGTTTTGCCCTAAAGCAATACTCTGGATCCTGTGTTAAGAGAAGGAACAGTTGTAACTAAGCTCAACAAAATGTAAACAAACATCATCATACTGATGTCACTTCACCAAGGAGAATGAAAATGTTTACAGGAATGTATGCTTTAATACATTATCATAATGCTGATCTTGAAAGGAGCTGTTCTGTTTGATTCTCAATGATCCATTTCAAGTCTTTGGTTTTACCAGCCTTTTCACACCTGGAGTTTTTGTCTTATGGAAGTATCCCATGTGTTAGTTCTTAACGTTGTACCTCATGAGGATAATAATGAATTGTGAATCCTCTAATCGTACTGATCTGTATGCATAGACTTTAACATTTGTGCGCATAGCCCAAGGTTCATTGTTGAAAGTGATTCTTAAAAGCTTTTTGTTTCCCTTTTAAATATTAGTGTAGCATAATTCTGCACAGATGGAATTATCTTGTGGGCTAAATCAAGTGGTAAATTAGTGCAGTTCTTTGTGTAGGCATTTTCATGTGCTGTTAAGTGAAGTTTATAGTTCTTAACATGTCTTTTTCTTGAATGAGTGCATGTCTTGAGGTTGGAACTAGTTGAAGGGGCCAGACCTGGAGTTGTCAAGAAGGCATTAAATTTTACAGAAAAAAATATCCAACTTTAGATTGTGTCCCAGTAAAATGGCAATATTTGCAAGGATGGAAGCTGAGCTTTATGTAAATTATTTTGTGTAAATCTGGCCCTTGCATCCTCTTGCATGTGGCAGAAATACAGTATTTCTTCTATAGGTTATGTTCAGGAAGCAATTACTTGTCTTTTAGTTACATGCATTACTTCTGTTGTTACACACAATTACCCAAAAAGTTTAAAGGAACTTCTTAAAGAGCTTTGCTGCAAGTCACTGAATAAAGAGGCCTTGAAGCTGAAATTTCCATGCAGAAATATTTCCTTAAGAAAAGAAAAGCAAAACTGCTATAAACTTTTTCCTCTGTAGCACTTTCTGTGAAGTCCAAGCTGATGGATGTTAAACATAGTTCAAATTTTGATTGGTAGTTGTAATAAAAATAATATCTTGTAGAAGATACATAGTGTAATGTGATCCGGTCCATCCATATAATTGCTTTGAAAAGAGAATCTTGAATAACTTGCTAGCTAAAGAGTATGTAATTCAAGTGTAGGGACAGAAATATGGAATTTGCATATCCCATGGTGGTAAGGCTTTTTGGAAAGTGTGTGCACGGAGTATTCTGAATGTCTGTGCTTTTTGTTGTTGGGGATTTTGTTTTGTTTGGTGTAACCCATTGACAGTTGTGTATTTTTCCTAAGCGATACCTTCAATTTTATGTAACTTTGCACGTTTGTGTTACCACGTTTTGCTGTAGAATGTTATGTTTCTGTACTTACCAAGGTATTTTCTACGCTTAGTTTTTCTCAATGGAGCTTCTCTTCTTTTCCATGTTGCTGCAAGCAGTGATACTCCCGTGGAGCCGCAGCATCCCATCGGCAGTGAGACTTCGTGCCAGAGTTCAGTTCCAGAAAATGAACCACTTACTGGAGCACACAGTCAGGGATCAGCCAAACAAGAGAAAAATGAGGTAGTGGTAGTTTGATTAAAAATAATGAGGCCCTTTGAGCTGTGTTCTGATCACTTCATAATGATTGCCTTTGTGTTGAGAACTTCATGCATGACAATGGGTTGCTTTGAGTCTTGTTTTATTATAATGGAAATACCATGTTGCATCTCCTGTAAGAAGCTACTCTTCTTCCATTGTATAAAGTTCTGCTGCCGTTTGAGTCTGTAATGCAGCTGATTAATGTGCCTTCTCATGTCAGCAGTGCTGCTAAACTGTTCTGTATGTCTTTAAAAAAACCAAAGCAAAGAAGGCTTTGCAGTACTCAAAGCCAGCAATGTTAGATTAAATGATGCTTAAGGATCCTCTTAGTGTTTTAGCAGGACTCTGGCACGGAGCCTGCAATTGTTGGTGTTAACACCAAGTTAAGTGGGTCATCTTATGTCATTTTGTCTGGAACACTAAGAAATTAAAATTGGATAATTCCCTATTCAGGATCGAGTAGCATAATCTTTTGGATTCATCTTTGAAGGCTTGTGCCTTGACTGTTCTTTTTATTCTTCCTTTTTTTAACAGCGATATGAGGAAAGTAAAAAAAATAGTTCAGTAGGAAGCAATGAAACAGTTACCTGTTCTAGTCTTTTTCTACAGTTGTAAATGTCTGTCTCTGTATTCAGTAATGAAAAACACTGAGTTTGCAGTCTGCTTTGTTTGCAGACTCCAGCTTGATTTTCTTAAGTAAACTTTGTCTTGGCTCATGACATCTATATGGTATTGAAAACCAGTCTGGTCTTGACAGGGCTGTATTCTTGTAGACTCTGGATATCTGAGTGAGGCAACAGGGCCTGTTAATCCTAACAGCGTCCTCCAGACCTGAGGACTTCACTCCCCTCAAGGACTTTAAGTAATTCCTCTGCTGCAGCAGTGTTTTCTGTGCACAGTGGGAATAAGGAGAGGGAGGAAAGAACTTGGTTATGTGTATAACAGCAGGCTTCAAAGGCGAAACAATGGACACAGAATTTGTAGGAGAGGATGAAGACTGGGGATGCTGTGCTGTAGGTGAAGATGTTGGACATAAGTAGAAAAGAATGTAGTACCCAGTCTCATTTCACCTTGTTTTGTTTCCCACAGCACAGTGGTACACGTGTATACCTGCATGAGTAAGGAGTTCATCCGTTTCTTCTCATAGCTTTATCTTTTTACATCATTCCTAGAGGGGTTGAGTTAAAAGCCAGAGCTATTGTTGTTGTTATTACAAAATAGATCATAATACTAATAGCAGTGAAAAGGAATATAACAAAAAAAGAAGAGAGAAATAAAACCCAAGGGAAAAAAAGCAAGTGATGCTCAGTGCAGTTGCTCACCACCTGCTGACTGCTGCCTGAGTGGTGATCCACCAGCTCCTCCAGTTCACATACTGGGCATGATGTCCTATGGTATAGCTGTCCTGACCATGCTCCCTCCCTTCACCTCCTCCTCACTGGTAGAGCATGGGAAACAAAAAAGTCCTTGGCTTATAAGCACTACGTAGCAACAACTAGAACATCACTGTATTACTAACTTTAGTCTTCCACTAAATACAAAACACAGCCCTGTGCCAGCTACTGGGGAGAAAATGACTGTAGCCAAAATGAGGGCAAAGTTCAATATGACAATGAAGTATTCCTATTTTCATCAGTAATTCTCATTCCTTTTTAGCTTCGGGATTCAACAGAGCAGTTTCAGGAGTATTACAGACAAAGACTGCGTTACCAGCAGCACTTAGAGCAGAAAGAGCAGCAACGACAGCTGTACCAGCAGATGTTGTTGGAAGGAGGTGTGAATCAGGAAGATGGAGCTGACCAGCAACAGAATCTCACCGAACAGTTTCTTAACAGGTTGGGGAGTTTTGTTAATTCTCTCTTCACCCACTCCTACCTCTCCTAAAGTTCTCATAATAACACGGTTTGATGGTCTTTTGTCTTTTTTTCCCCTTATCATTTGTTATTAGATCGATCCAGAAACTAGGAGAATTGAATATAGGTATGGACAGTCTTGGAAATGATGTACAGACACTTAGCCAGCAATGTAACGGGAGCAAAGGGAATGCATCTGCCAGTCCAGCAAGTAACTTTACATTGCCATCTTCAGATGCTGGTCAGAGGGTAACAGCTGATAGCCAAAATGTGAACACAAGCACTCCTCGGAAGCGTGGGTCAGCTAACCAGATACCCTTTCCTGAAGAGTCACCGGTACAGGAGAGTCAAACGTAAGTTACTTGAGGCTCTTCAAGACTGGAAATTTCCTTCTGTTAGCACTATGGGAGTAATTGTTCGTATTGATATTTATCAAATGGATTTGTCGTTGAATAGGGATATTTAGCTCATGATCAGGGTTCTCTATATATATAGGTAGGGGTTGTAATATCCCCTTTTTTCTGACAGCACACGTGAGAATTAGTAGTTACTTGTTGTGATTTACATTTTATGCTTATTTTTAATTTCAGGCTTTTTATTCCATCTTCTATGCATAGTTCTTGTTTATTTTGTGCTTAATGAAGTTCCTGAAAGCTTTTTTATCAAATGCAAATTAGGTGGAGAGAGAAGCAGGGCAGAGTGGGAACCGGGTTTCTTCTTTTAACTAAAAGTAGGGCTGACCTGAAAGCAACATCCACTTTTCCACATATGTGTGTGTACATATATATGTTATGGAATGAACACAAGCAGTTTTGACTTGCATCCAAGTGATCATTGCAACCTGGAGTTGCTGCAAAAACAGCATCCTTGTAAACCCCTTGTAAAGCCCCTTGTTTAATGGTAAACAGGCACACTAACGCTCGTCCACACTAATTAGTGCTGAGAATGACTGAAATGGCAACTTTAGTCCAAAAAATACTTACAAATAAATCTATCCCTGTTCTTGTTTTTTTTTCCTGTCTTAAACCCTTCACCAAATCAAAACAGTGTTCAAGAACATGCTGCCAGTCAGCCACAGTTGGAAGACTCCTCAGGGAATTTAAGTAGGACAAGAGGCGATGAGGTGAGTTCTCTCATTGTCCTGTATGGTCTGTGTTTTTGCAAGATTCAGTATTGAATCCTGAGTCTGTGACAGCTTCTCATGGTTCATAGCAATTTAGAATGAACTTTGGTTGGTGCAGTACCTACAGAATCACAGAACCCTTGAGATTGGAAGGGACATCTGGAGACTGAGCCCAAGCCCACTACTCAGAGAAGGATCAATGAGAACAGGTTTCCTGGGGCTGAGTTTGCTTGGGTTTTGAGTATATCTGAGGACACAGACTCCACAACCTACGTGGACAACCTGTTCCCATGTCTGACCACCCTCACAGTGTTTCCAATAGCAAACAAACAAAACTAAATGGAATTTCCAGTGTTTCAGTTTATGTCCATTGCCCCTTGTCCTTTCACTGGGTCCCGTTCCATCTTCCTCCTTCCATCTGTTAGCTGTGTGTTTACACTGAGATGTCCACTCACACTCACTCCAAAAAGCTCTTCTGGTCTCAGGGCCAAACAGCCCCAGCTCTCTCAGCTTCTCCTTGTATAACAAAAGTTCCAATAGGATGTCTTCTACAGACATTGTTTTGTGTTTTCCAGGTTGAAACTTTGGTTGTTGGACTCCAGTCATTATGGTCTGACTTGTAGGGAAATAACTGTGCAATAAGTATATTCCCCAGTTTCTGCATCAGATCAGTGGAAGTCTAAACTTGAGAAAGGTGGTGATGAAGTGTCAGGAGGATGGATGTACTGAAGCTTAGCATAGCTTAATGATAACTTTGTGTTACAGGGTGAAAAGCTGTTTCTTATGTTTAGCATTATAATGAGTTTATAAACTGTCTGATTTGGACTGTTTCCAGTAAACATGCAGCTTTGTTCCCCTTGCAAGTCTCACACAGATCAAATGTGTTTGTCCAGAAATAAACAGTAATATCATGTGTCTGAAATGGGCTGTATAGGAGAACAAAAGCTGTTGGAAGCCTGGAGGGAGAATGAGAAATGTTAATGTTAGCTGTCAGAGTGAGTTGAAAGGAAGAACTTTTTGAAGTAGGCTTGTTCTTGACCTGGAGTAGACATTGTTTTAGAAAGCTGCCATTGGAATAGCTGAGCCTGGTGCTGCTTTTTAGTAATACTTCAGTAAAACAGTTTTACATGACTGTGAGACAGCCACATCCACTTCTGAATGTTCAGTTTTATGCTGAAGAACCTGATTGTGCTGTTACCCTTCTTCACAGGATGACAAATCAAAGAAGCAGTTCATTTGCATTAATACTCTTGAAGACACACAAGCTGTCAGAGCTGTAGCCTTTCATCCCAGTGGGAGTTTATATGCTGTTGGCTCCAACTCTAAAACTTTGAGAGTTTGTGCCTATCCAGAAGTGATTGACCCAAGGTAAGAAAGCTTGTATAAATCATTTCTTTCTCTGTTTCATAGCAGGCTTTTTCCTGTAGCTATTTTATATATCTGTATGTAAATTTCATACCTTTATGTTGTTGTCATAGCTAGTACAGTGCTCTCCTTACAAACCTCAACTGCCAAATACAAATAAGAACTACTGAAGAGTTGTGGGCTACTTTTTTGCTCTCTTCCATTACTGGCAAGATGCAATGCCACAATATCACACCTTTCCTTTGTTAAAGGTGCTGTTTTTGTCTTTATAGATGAAGGGGCTGTGTAAGTCCTTTTGTGTGTCCAATCACAAGTACAAGGGAAAGATGAGGGGAAAACTGAAAAATGGGATGCAAAAGATGCTTTTTGGTTTCTCTTAGATCACATGTATGTTTCAATGCAAACAGTTGTGTATTTCGTATTACACAAAATAACAGAAAAACGGTGTTTTCATGTAAAAAGCCATTCTTTTCCTTACCAATAACAGGAAATTGGATAATTTTCTTGTTCTTTGTTTTTTTTCCCAGTGCTTATAATGCTCCTAAACAACCTGTAGTTCGCTTCAAAAGGAACAAGCATCATAAAGGATCCATCTACTGTGTAGCCTGGAGTCCCTGTGGGCAGCTGTTAGCTACTGGCTCTAATGATAAATACGTGAAAGTGCTGCCTTTTAATGCAGAAACTTGTAATGCAACAGGTATTCTTCATGGATTTAGTTTAAATAAATTATTTTCAATTATTTGTCTGATTTCTTTGGTAAAACCATTTAAATTGCATTGACCACGTAGTTAATAGAGGGGTTTCATTTTTATTCTAATACTTAGAGTAACTTCATCTCTTTTCCCTTTTGCCATCCCTGTAGTCTCTGTGGGGTTGAGGATTATCTTCTGGGTTTGGTTTGGTTTGGTTAGGTTTTGGGGTTTTTTTTGGCATTTTGGCTTTGTGTTGCAAGACCCTCTGGTATTGTGCTGTCTTATGATAACATTTGTTTCTGCTTCCCACCCCCACCACCCCCTGCCAACAACCAGATGTTCTCACCCAGCTCTAGTTCTTGGTTGTCATTAGTAATTTTTATTTCCACTTGCAGGTTCCCTTTTGCTTGCCTAATTTTGTCATCTTCTCCTCCACCTTGGAAGCCCTTAGCCCTTAGCTTCTCCTGTAGCAAAAATGCTCCTTTCCTTGCCTAACCCTTCTAATCAATACCTTGACTATGGCTCTTCTTTTTTCTGTTTTGAACTAAGACTACCTTGTCCTTTATGTTCTCAGTGATCCTGGTAGAGAAAGTCTTGTTAGTTTACCACAGTTTATGTCAAGAAATTGATGTGCTTTAATGAACCTTGGGCTGGAATTGGCTGTGGAGGTGGTCTGTGTACATTTTGCAAAGCTTTAAGAGCTATGGGAAGCTCAAGCAACACTCAGAATTAAGATTCTTGGAGATTTCATTTGAACTCTGGTAGCTGGACTCATGTGCTCTCTGAAGATTGCACAACAGTGTTTATAGTTGGTAGCTTACCCCTCCTTGCCTAAAATATTCTGCATTATCCCTGTACCTGCTTTAAGACTGGCAGCAGCAACAGTGGGGGAACAAGGTATGTGTGCATCATTTTGTTCCTTGACTTTTACGTGACTTTAGGACCAGATCTGGAGTTCAGCATGCACGATGGGACCATCCGAGACCTGGCATTTATGGAAGGCCCAGAGAGTGGTGGTGCTATTCTAATCAGCGCTGGAGCAGGGGACTGCAATATTTACACAACGGACTGCCAGCGAGGTCAAGGCCTGCATGCCCTCAGTGGCCACACTGGTGTGTACCTTCTTACTTCTCTCACACTTCAAGTCTGGAATGTATTCGAATAGGTTTGTTGAGTCTCTTGTGGCATTTTCTTCCTAGCAGGACTTTTTGGTTTTCTCTCCAGATTGCCCTGGAGGTGTTTTGAGGGGAGGTGAGGGAGTGTTTTGTTTTGAAATGTGTTGTCTGTTAATTTAATGGAGAGTGCATGCTTGGTTCCAGAGAAGATGCAAAGCTGGGTAGTGTCTTACACTGCTGGCATTTTAGGTCGTGCAGCGTGCAGGCTTTCCATAGGACAGATCAGTCTCTGAATGCAGAAACAGCTTCAGAACTGTGGTGTTTCATGATTCGATTCAACCAAATAAAGACATTGCCTTGTTCACAGGTCATATTTTAGCACTTTATACATGGACTGGCTGGATGATTGCATCTGGATCCCAAGACAAGACTGTGAGATTCTGGGATCTGAGAGTGCCAAGCTGTGTCCGTGTTGTGGGAACAACGTTTCATGGAACAGGTGAGACTTGCTGTCACGCTGCTCAGCGTTCTTGCACACAGATGTTTTCTAAGGATGGCTGAGTAGAACAGAGTGACTGCAAGGGTTTGGAGGGTTTTTGGCATCACAGAACGGAGGCTTGGCTTTCAAAGAAAGAAGTAGTGAGGAATCTTTACCTGTTTGTTTTAGGGGTTTTATTAAAGTAACTTTTCCTTTCAGAAGTTGGCTAGTTTTCGCCTTTCAAACAGACACTTCCAAGTACATTAAAACAAAACAAGACACAAGGTGACTTTCAGAATCAAAGGAAAGGGTGGAAGGGAGCAGCCATTGTTGCAAGTCACCAACATACTGTATAGAAATCTTCAAAAGGCTTCTTAAGAACCACTTGGGTTGGGATGTGTTTCTCAGTCTTTTGGGGCAGGTGCAGTAAATGAGAGTTGGTGGGGAGAGGTAGATTCTCTGCATTACTCTATTATTTCACCGAGTGACTTTACTGTGATGAAATGGGTCCTTTTTCTCATGGAGTTTTAATAGTGGCCTTGCTGCCAGTGTGACCTACGGTTTCAGGGTCTTAAGCGCTTGAACATTTAAGGGACCAGTAGCTAGGTGTCTTCACCTGACATTTATGGCCAGCATTTGGTGGTTTTATACAGTGAATTAAACAGTGTATTGTTGTCGTTGGCTGTTTGCACAAACCTGCATCAGTATAATGTGTGCTGGTGTGTTTTTCTGCTGCAGGCAGCGCTGTGGCCTCGGTGGCTGTGGATCCCAGCGGGCGGCTCCTGGCCACGGGGCAGGAGGACTCCAGCTGCATGCTGTACGACATCCGAGGCGGGCGCATGGTGCAGAGCTACCACCCCCACGCCAGCGACGTCCGCTCTGTGCGCTTCTCCCCGGGGGCACACTACTTGCTCACAGGATCCTATGATATGAAAATCAAGGTGACAGATTTGCAAGGTAACTATACTACAAAGTACTCTAGGTTAACTTTCAGTTTGGTGCTTTCAGTGTTGAAGTTGTAAGAGAGCTTGGTTCGAAGATCAAGTTTTAGCTTATAAGGGGGACGGGAAATAGTAGAGCTCTGAAGGGTTTGAAGTGGGAACAGACACAATCCCATTTACATACAATTGGCTAGTTGTGTTGGTGAGAATCCAGGCAATGAAGTAAATCTTGTTTTGTGGGGAGGGTGTGATTATGATAAAAGAACTAATTAGCAGTGTTGCCTGATGAGATGGCTGTTGCCTTCTGGTAGCTTCATTAAGCTGACCCTTTAATACAAAGAAAAAATATAATAACTGACATGTTTATTGGGAAGAAATAAGAAGATAAGATACTGGGTTTAGCTAATGGACTTGGTGTTCTTTGACCATTAACATTACATTTGGATCACATTGTGTAAAACCTGTTAATACCTGTATTAAAAGGTACCCATGTCCAGTAATCCTGGAAACTCAGTCACTGGGGCCTTATGTTATGCTCTTTATGTGAGAGAGAGGTCAAGTATATTTCATAAGGTGAAATAGGTAGGTAAGCTTTACTAAACAAACAGAAAGAAACACACACCAAAAAACCCCAAAGGTGGGATAAATATTAATGAAATGACTAATGATCTCTGTTCCTCTGCCATAGGGGACCTCACGAAGCAGCTTCCTCTTATGGTGGTGGGAGAGCACAAGGACAAAGTTATTCAGTGCAGATGGCATACACAAGATCTTTCCTTCTTGTCATCTTCTGCAGACAGAACTGTCACCCTTTGGACTTACAACGGCTAGAGTGCAAACCAAGGCAACCTATGCAGCTAAAGCACAGAGACCCCAGACTACAGAACTCTAAAAACCCAGTAATAATAATAATAAGGCGTTGAGGGAGCAGCAGTTGAGCAGGAGAGTGTCTTAACAAGCGGAGGGGCACTTGTCACAGATGTTTCTGGTTTCTAGGAGGTCTTGGTGTTTTTAGTATATTATTTTGCAGTGCTTTCAGTCTTCCATGTGAACTCATGCTGCTGTGACCTATTGTAGTCTTGTTGCCAAAGTCAATGAGGAGAACTCTGACATTGTTGATGTGCACTCCAAGTACCATGAATGACGTGTTTACAGTTTGGTATGAATTGCATTCCGTGGTCTTTGCCTCAATGAGAACTTTATAGAGAAACTTCAGTTGAACACCACTTTAATCAAGTCTGTATGTAACTAGTTACACACACACACACGTTAAATGACTTCCACTATTTTTTCAGAATTACTGCATTCATCACTTCTCAACAAGAAGCCAAACTTTGTAACATCTCCACAATTTCAACTTTTTTAGTAATACTGAACTGTAAAGGTGACCAGGCAGTAACCACAGCTTGATTATGGTCCATTAGATAGTGTGGGGTTTCTTCTTTCTTTTCATCTAAGCTGGGGGAAACGTTGCTGTTTTTACTACATGGTGTTGTTTTGAACAAGGAAACATGTTGGAGGACGGAAAAGTAAAATATTGATTTTTTTTTTTTCATGATTTTTGTTCTCCTGCAGAAACATAGTAACTGACTTTTTGAATGCAACAGAATACCTCTGTGTATGATGTCCTGTAGGAAAGAGTGGATTGGCAGCAGTTGTCACAGTAAGCTTAATGGCTATCAGTTTTTCAAGTGAAAGGGATACCATTGATGCTGTAATAGAAACCAGCATGGCTTAAAATGCTATGTCTGCATGGTAACTTAAGAATTGTTTAAATTCCCAGTCCAGAAGCTTACCTGAATTTTATTTCTTGCACTGTTTATGTATGGGGAATTGCAGTTTTATTTCTACAAAACTTTAGATTCCAATGTTTATGTATTGTTATATTTTCATATTGTACAGTTCCTTTTCCTTTTTAAAATTATAAACCTTTGCCTTTAGGTTATTTATTTATTTGAACTGCAGTTGAGTTTTGGATTCTTTTGGTTACTGAATTCGATGTGCACTGTAGCAAGCATTTTTAACTATCGTATCAAAGTGGAAAGGTAACTATAGAAGTGTATCTGTGCTATAATCTCAATAAAGACCTCCAACACCCGTGCTGCTCTCATCTCTTATTTTGGATTCTTGGTTTATAGTTCCTCAATGCAACTCTGATGTTTAAACCCAATCTGGTGTAGGCCTAGAGCTGTAACTGACGCTTCCCTCTGCCTGACGTTGCACTGCAGTGAATAATAAATACGGTAGCACAGAGCTGACAGCCTGTTTATTTTTTCCTTACTTGCCACATAGGGTAATGTCCTAATGCTGTTTTGGGGGAAAACACAGGACTTGTAACTGTTCTGTTCTTCTGGGTCCCCACCTCTGCTCAAAGCTGGCAGCCTCTTTTTATCTAATCCTCCCCTCTTTAAGTACTAGTGTTTTCCTAGAGAGGGTACAGTTTTACATCCTGCTGTTGTGACTCTGTGCTGCTCCTCTGGGGCAGCTCCCCCGCCTTGGTTCTGTGTACTAAAGGGGAGTGTTTCAACTGTAGACTTCTGTCTACAGTTCCTGCCTGGAACTGTAGACAGAAGTAATGCAAACAAAATAAATCGCTGTACAAGGGGAGGGGAGATGCTGCTGGCGCTTCCCGCCTGGCAGCTGTGCGCGGCGGCCCTGCCCCGCCGCTTCCCTCGCAGTTACCCGCGGCGCTGCGCGTGTCCCACAGCTGTCCCGCCTTCACCCGTTAATGATTCTCGGGGCTGCCCCTCCCCGCTTGCCGCTACAGCGCCGGCGCCGGGGCGGCCGCAGCCCGGCCGGGCCGAGCCGAGGCGGGGCCGAGCGTGCGCCCGCCGGCGCTGACGAGGGCAGCGGGGGGGGCCCGGAGCGGCACACGGGCGCCCGGCTATGCGGGGCTGCGCCGCGCCGGCCACGCACGCCGAGACTGCGGCCCTCCAGGTACCAGCGGCAGCGGGCTGGGAGCGGGCGGCGGGGCCTCGCACGGGGCCGCGGCGGGGGGGAAGGGCGGGAGGGCCGCGCGCCTGCACCCGGCGCCGCCGTCCGCTGCGGCACGAACACGGCGGGCGCGGCGGCGAGCGGCAGCCTTCGCCGCTTTACGGCTGTCGCAGCGCTTGCGACGCGCGGCCTGTGCGCGCGGCGGGGCCTCGGCGGGGCCGTTGGAACAGCCGGCCCTGGGCCCGGCGGAGCGGCGCCGGCTCCCGCAGCCTCGCGGCCTCCGCGCGTCCTGCCGCGGGGTAACGGTGCGTGTGCGAGGCCCGCAGGAGGCCCGCGGCTGCCGCGTTCGGCGGCGCTGAGCTCTGCGCGGCGCCCGCGGGCTCCTTTCTTTGCAAAACAGAATTCCGTGAGTGGAGTTCCCTGCGCTTGATGCACAGCCGAGGTCAGGCAGCACCGGGGAATACTTGTTGTCCAGTTGTGAGACTGCTTTGGGTTTCCGGCCCTGCGTGTTGTGTCCTGAACTGAGCAGCTGCATTTCTTGTTAGGTTGCACAGGATGCTGTTCCCGTTGGTGGTGTGTGCAGTTGTGGTGCTGGGCAGTGGTAAAGGTCAAGATGACGAATGGATTGACCCCACTGATATGCTCAATTACGATGCAGCCTCAGGAACAATGAGAAGACCTTACAAGGTAGAAAAAGAAAGGGTGCATGAATGTGTCTCCTGAACTGTCCTTCAGCCAAACGCTGTTGAAAGATTGCCCTGCAGTCGTCATGTTAGGGAACGATACAATTATTGTCTTTTTAAGATCTTATAAGGCAACATCTGAACATAATTAGCAAAGTGTTGTGTGACCACTGTGTCGGGAAAGCAGAGCAGTGTGTATTGCTGCCGATAAGTAGCCGAGGGCCCTTTACTGCCAAGCTGCTGTCGCACAGAGATCAAGGCCCCAGGCATTGTGCTCTTTGTGCCTTCCTGGGTGGTGGCTGGTTTGTCCAGGCTGTGGCTCCACAAGTGTTTTCTCTTGAGAAGCACTGGGTTAAGCAGCTCTTGCTAGTTTCTTGGGTATAGTATTAAATGGAAAATTAAGTTCCTGGCTGATAAAAGTAGGGGAAGTTAAGGTTAAGGATTATTTTTACTGGAATGATCTAGCTTCGTAGCCATATGGGAATAAACCCCCTTTTATTGTGCAAGAGCATTCTGAAAGGCTGTGGTGGTCTGCAGTGCTGGGCATCAGAGTTCTCAGAAGGAAAATCAGAATAGGGACTGAGTGCTGTACTGTTGAAAATCCATGAATATGGGGGAGATGAAACACAAGAAGCTGGTTGTAAGAAGTTGATTCCTCCGAGTTGTCTGGTATGAGGAGTGGACTCTACCCTGCCATGGGATGCATGTTGTTTATCCAGTACATAGGTGCATCCATGGCACTGTGAACTGTTTGGTTGTACAGACACCCTTGATTTCTTTCACTCCTCAGCCTTCATGTTTGCTTTTGCAGTCTTGAGTAACAGAGCAGAGCTTTCTGAAGCTTAAAAAATGCAAAGCACGTTATTTCTGTCCATGGGGTTCTTCCTCAGCCTCCACCTGCCCACTTGGTAGTCACTAGCACTCCTGATACCTGGCAGCAAGGTTTGGAGTCTTGAAACTTAGTGCTCAACTGCTTCAGCTTTTATTTTAAAAGATTGGTTTTACTGTTGCCTCCCCCCAAAATAAAACAGCATCTTAAAGGAGGAAAAGGACTGCTTTGGGTAATTCCATCTTGCCAGGATTTCTTTACTGCTCTGCAGTGAGAGATTTTAGAGAGGCAAGCTGTGTGGGCCACCCAAGTCCCCAAAACCAAACCTCCTATCAGCATGAGTTCAGTCATTTGTGGGACGCTGCACTCCTTCTGGAGGCTTTCCCTGATGTGCATACCTGGCTGTGGAGAAGAAACGCTGCTAAAACTAAGTCTGAGCAATTAACAGAAAAAAATGGGATGTTTCAGAGCAAAGAGGGAACACGAAAGGAAAGGCCTGCAACCCAGAACAGGGGGTTGTGTTTGCTTTCAGTCTAGCTGGCTGCCTGGCCAGATGGATTGGGAATGTGTCTGGTGGAAAACTGCCCCTTTGCCTGCTGAGTCAGTTTTTAGCCAGTCTGACTCTCATCTGATGCTCTGTGTGGCTCCTCCAACATTCAGAGGAGGGGAAAGGGCAGGTGGGGGGAGGACAGGGTAAAACCTCACCCTTGGAAGGCAGCGTGTGTTTAGATAGAGGCAGCTGTGGTATTGGGAGAGTCTGAGCAGCAGAGACCAGCACTCCCATTGTTAGCTCTTTTGCTCCTTTTAAGGTGATGTGACTGTTGTAGTGTAACATGACATATTGATTGAAGTCTTTGATTCTAAAAAGAGGTGTTTTTCTTATGTAATTTTAGGCAGACTATCATGACTCTGAGGATAAGACCATGAATACAGTCAGTACTGAACCCTTATCAAGCTGTTCTGGAGAAGTAGATGCCTTGCAACGGAAGGTTTGTTATGGAACTTGAGAATATTTTGCGGCCTTTTATAGTTTGTGCTTCCTGGTGATGCTTTTCTGGATGGTACAGAACAGGTGAATTGCTGACACAGTGTGAGAGACTGTGCATTATGGAGGGGAAACCTCTTTATTCAGAGGAGAGGCTGGAAGTGGAGCTGTGTGCTGCTGTTGGGTGTCAGCAGCTGGAACATGTGGTGTTGATGTCACCTGTGCTATCAGAAGCCGAGAGGCCTGAGCTGTCATGTTCAAGCTATTCAATTCTGTTGGATTTCGAGGGGTGGGTTGTGGGCACGGGGAGTGTGTTTGTGGCTGACTCTCCCGTTCAGTGCTGCACCTCTCAGAGCTGCTGCCTCAGAGATCATGATACAGCATTTCTTTCTTGGTTGAGTTACTTTGTATCTTTTACAGTTCTCCTGATATCAACTTAAAATT